>NC_057794.1:98830962-99130962 GCF_018294505.1 Triticum aestivum
CGCGCCGCTCCGCCGATCGGAGCCGGGCCCGGCGCCGCCAGCCGCCGCCCCCACCGATCGGCCTCGCCTCCCCTCTGCTCCCCGCCGACCACCACGATGCCATCGCCGGTGACCTCGGCTCCGGTGAACAGTGCCGCCGCCCCCTCGGGCCGCGTGCCCCGAAACCCTAGATCTGATCCGAGGGTTGTTTTTTTCCTCTAAGTCCCAGAATTTTTAGTTCATATGCCCATGTTCGCGGCTCCGTAACTTTGCATCCGTAGCTCCGATTCATGCACATAGCATATCAAAATGTTCATCTCAGAGAGTACATCATTTCATTCCATTGCATTATTTTCATTTGTGCTCATCTTGATGCCCGAAATGCTGTTAGAAGAGGGCTACTTGAGTTAATTGTCAGATCTGCTACTCTGTTTAGCACTTTTGTCATTTTTGCCATGATTATTGTGTGCATGCTATGCCCGTGAGTTCTTCATATGTTTTGTTAAGGGTTTTGTCATCTTTCCAGAGGTGCAACCCATGTATTTTTAGGATTTGTGTGGTGACTTGTGCAAGCTTGCAAAGTGAGGCACCCGGTAAATCTGTTTTCAGGGACTTAGTGATTTCACTAAGTCCTGGGATTGTTTAGCTCACGATGCCATATGTTCATGTTGTTTCCTAGTGATCCGTGCCTCTTTTGAGGATGATCAGTAAAAGAGTTTTGTTAATATTGTTGTGCTCTATCCAGCCATGTCTTTGTTTGCGATTATGGAGCATCCTATCTTGAGTCAATCGAGCTCTACTTTTGCTTCGTTGTGAATCTGGGCAGATCGTCAACTTGTTTGCGATTTTGCCGATGTTATTGTAGTTGATCCGTGCATGCTATGCCATTGTTCTTGCCATGTCTAGCTTGTATTTTGTGCCTTCTTAAAGGATGTATGCTTGTCTTGCCATGACTTGCACCGTGGTGAGTGCATCGAGCTCGTAAACATGCCTTCGTGAGTTATGTTTCAGCATGTCCCAGTTCTCACTAAGTCTGAAAACTGATTATGTTTTTGCTATGTTCGTGTGCTTGTTAGTATATTTTGTGATCCCTTTTGGCTCAAGGTCACTAAGGGACTTTTCTTAAGCTTGTTGAGTAGCTCCATGCCATGTCTTTCTTTGTCATGTTCAGGTCCTGTAGCATGTTGTTTTGTTGCTCCGAAGAGGGCTATATGATCTGAAATTCAGACAAGTGTTAATTTCACTAAGTCTGAGATCTGTTTTACCATTTGCGTTTTTGCCATGCTTGTTTGAACCTCCTAATGGATGAATTGGCCGTAGCTCAGTGCTAGACTTTTGTTAAGCATCTTGAATGCATCCCTGCCATGTATTTTGTTGTCATGTTTGGGTGCTGTAGCATGTTCATCTTGTTGCATTTAGATGCCTACTTGCTGTAAATCGCAGACCGGTGTCATATTTGAATCGCTTGCCATTTCCAAACCGTAACTCCGATTCCGGCGTTCTTTATATCGTTTTCAAGCGATTTCATCTCATCTTTCCAGTGGCACACTTGGATTTCCAAGTTGAGGCCAGGTTCATGCATTTCCTGTCATATCTTGCATTTTGCATCCCGCATCGCATCCCGCATAGCATATCATCCTTGCATCGTGTTGATTGAGTTTGCACGTGGTTGATTGTATCCTTGTTGCTTGTTTGTCTTGTTTGGGTAGAGCCGGGAGACGAGTTCGCTAACGAGGAGCCCGTTGAGATTGCTTTTGAGGATCCAGTCAACTCTGACAACTGTGCAGGCAAGATGATCATACCCTCGAAATCACTACTATCTTTGCTATGCTAGTTTGCTCGCTATTTTGCTATGCCATTGCTACAATGCCTACCACTTTATTGCAAGCCTCCCAAATTGCCATGTCCAACCTCTAACCCACCATTGTCCTAGCAAACCGTTGATTGGCTATGTTACTGCTTTGCTCAGCCCTCTTATAGCGTTGCTAGTTGCAGGTGAAGATTGGAGGCCGTTCCTTGTTGGAACATCTTTATTTACTTGTTGGGATATCATTATATTGCTATGTTATCTTAATGCATCTATATACTTGGTAAAGGGTGGAAGGCTCGGCCTCTCGCCTAGTGTTTTGTTCCACTCTTGCCGCCCTAGTTTCCGTCATATCGGTGTTATGTTCCTGGATTTTGCGTTCCTTACGCGGTTGGGTTATAATGGGAACCCCTTGATAGTTCGCCTTGATTAAAGCTTTTCCAGCAATGCCCAACCTTGGTTTTACCATTCGCCACCTAGCCTCTTTTTCCCTTGGGTTACCGGAGCCCAAGGGTCATCTTATTTTAACCCCCCCGGGCCAGTGCTCCCTTTGAGTGTTGTTCCGAACCGGGCAGCCTGCGGGGCCACCTCAGGGAAACTTGAGGGTTGGTTTTACTCTTAGCTTGACCTATATGAGTGTGCCCTGGGAACGAGATATGTGCAGCTCCTATCGGGATTTGTCGGCACATTCAGGCGGTGTTGCTGGTCTTGTTTTAACCTGTCAAAGTGTCTTGAATTACCGAGATACCGAGTCTGATCGGAACATCTTGGGAGGAGGTCTATTCCTTCGTTGACCGTGAGAGCTTGTCATGGGCTAAGTTGGGACTCCCCTGCAGGAATTGAACTTTTGAAAGCCGTGCCCACGGTTATGGGCAGATGGGAATTTTTTAGTGTCCGGTTTTAGATAACTTGAACCTTAATTAATTAAAATGAATCAACTGAGTGTGTTACCGTGATGGCCCCTTCTCGGCGGAGTCCGGGAAGTGGACACGGTGTTGGGGTAATGTTTGCACAAGTTGCTCTCTAGTTTCCCGCTCGTGCTTGCCTTCTCTTCTCGATCTCTTTTGCGAATAAGTTAGCCACCATACTTGCTAGTCGCTTGCTGCAGCTCCACTCATATTTTACCTTGCCTTACCTATAAGCTTGAATAGTCTTAATCGCGAGGGTGCGAGATTGCTGAGTCCCTATGGCTCACAGATTACTATTACACCAGATGCAGGGCCTGATGATTCCGCTCCAGGAGACACGTACGAGCTCAAGTGGGAGTTCGACGAAGACTCTCAACGATACTACGTTTCCTTTCGCGATGATCAGTAGTGGTGCCCAGTTGGGGGTGAACGGGACCGTTGTCGCATGTTGGGTTCTCTTTTATTTTGGCGCCGTAGTCGGGCCATGAGTGTTTGGATGATGTAATGTTATTAATGTACTTGATTGACATGGCAAGTGTAAGCCAACTATGTTATCTCCCCTTTTATTATTCTATTACATGGGATGTTGTGAAGATTGCCTAACTTGCGACATATGCCTTCAATGCGATTATGTCTCTAAGTCGTGCCTCGACACATGGGAGCTATAGTCGCATCGAGGGTGTTACACCGACGAAGAGTTAATCTCCCTTTGGTCGGGTTTAAGCCCGATCCGATCATAGTCCGTAGTGACTCCTGGAGCGGCAATGCAATCCAAGAGCTCGTTCAAAGAGGAGAGCTCCATTGGATCCATCTGCTCGACAAATTTTGAGCCAATGTGGAGGCTATTTTCGATGACCCGAGAGGTCATCGTCGGTGCAGCGGCCGAGCGGGCGGTCATGACGAAGCCGCCTAGTCGGAGAGTTTGGCCTATAGCCAGGGCTCCCTAGAGGTGATGTTGTCCTTGACAACAAGGTGAGCCATCTTCCTTATGATGACGACACAGTGGAACTCTCAATGAAAGCACCAATGTCGGTGTCAAAACCGGCGGATCTCAGGTAGGGGGTCCCGAACTGTGCATCTAAGGTCGATGGTAACAGGAGACACGGGACATGATGTTTACCCACGTTCGGGCCCTCTCTATGGAGGTAATACCCTACTTCCTGCTTGATTGTTCTTGATGATATGAGTATTACAAGAGTAGATCTACCACGAGATCAGAGAGGCTAAACCCTAGAAGCTAGCCTATGGTATGATTGTATCTTGTCCTACGGACTAAAACCCTCTGGTTTATATAGACACCGGAGGGGGCTAGGGTTACACAAGGTCGGTTACAAAGGAGGAAATATACATATCCGTATTTCCTAGCTTGCCTTCCACGCCAAGTAAAGTCCCATCCGGACACGGGAGGAAGTCTTCAATCTGGTACCTTCATGGTCCAACAGTCCGGCCAAAGGATATTCCGGCTGTCCGGATACCCCCTAATCCAGGACTCCCTCAGCTGGCCAGGGCGGCGGTGGACCAGTGGTGGGGAGTTGTTTCGGGGCAGCGAGGCGACGCTGAGGCTGGTGGTTCAGCCGGTGGTGGCTGGCAGCTCAGGGGGGTGCGGGTTGAAGATGAACTGCAGGCCCTCCCTAAACTACATGTCAAATGCCTCTCTGCTACCATTGTGTTCAGTTTCGACAGTAACATTCAGATTCCACAGTAAATTTCAGTTTCAACAGTTAAGTTCAGAGTCAACAGTTTTTACCTCATCTGTTGTAGTCAGGTGGTTTTTGGTGATGTAAATTTTACATCTATTTTACATCATCTATTGGAGATGCTAATAGAAGCCCACTTGATATTGACGATGTCTCTCTTGTGCTGCTTCAGCCTTGACGTCCTGTTCACCTCTCGGACTCCAAGTTAGGTCCAAACTAATGTTCAAACTTGAGTTCTAAATTATTTGTGGGGCACATACCGAGGAAGCAATGAATAGTATCTCTGTCTAATATCTGGTTCACCTAGGGTATGCCTATGTTGTTCATCTTGGGTGCGAAACAAATAGTAAAGCAATCATCATCTGTCATTTTATTAAATTAAAGCAATCATCAGCCTGCTATCATTATTTTTGGATCCATCCACTAGTTGTTACCATCACTCTAAATTTATGCATGCTCTCCTTACATAATCTCACCATATTTTTTCGTATGCATGTCAGATATTGTACACAGTCATGTTGAACATGTAGAGAAAAAGAGAAGAGTTTTGCGCGGCAATACAATGTCATGCAGACATCGCTCCATGGTGGGTCAATGGAAAACCCTCCCCCGCCTCTCCAGATTGTAATCCAGAGGAAGATATCTATTCTGAGGTGGATTCAGACGTAGCTGACCACTCCTATTTACCCCAAGGTGTTTTCACCACCTTGTCATGATGATGTTAGTCATATCATGCATATGTTGCCTTGCAGTGCCTACTTTTGACATCATATATGTCATCTGCTTAGTTTAGACATGTTCTGTAATGCCACCTGTTTAGTTTCTATATCATATATGGGAATTATGCAGTCTCATGTCTTTTAGCCAGCCATAACATATGTGAAATGTGCAATGCCATCCTGTTTAACCAGGCATCATATATTTGAATGATGTCTTGCCCATCCTTTTCTTCATTATATTTCCATTTGTCGACAATGTTTGTACATTAAACTACTCTTCCCGTGAATCAGCCATTTGGGTGGGAGATGGAAAAATCTAGAGTGAAAACAAGGCCTTCAGAGCAGACAGTGCTACCTGTCGAAGCAGATCTCTTGTTGGGTCCCGATAGCTCCTCAGAGATGGATTCAGAGACAGATGACCAGCCCTATTCTCCCACCCATGTGTATGCTCTAACTTGGCATGATTATACTGCTGATATCATGCATATGGTGTCTTGCATTGCATAGTTTAGACATCATATACACAATATGCAACACCATGTTCTTAGTTTAGACATCATATCGAATGCCCTTTGTTTAGCATATAAATCACATATGTGAATGAAATCATGCGATCCTCATTACTTAGATAACATGTATGTGAATTATGTCATGCAATCCTGTTTAGTTATTCATCATATCTTTGAATTATGTTATGCTATGCTATCCAATTTAGATAGACATCATATATGTGAAATTATGTCATGCTATCCGTTTTAGTTAAACAATATACATGTCAACTATTTCATGCCCTCTTTTTTCCACACTATCTATTGCATCTGTCTCTCATACAATGTCTGTACATTCAACTATGTTTCCTGTTTATCAGCCATTTGAATTGGAGCGGGTGATGCCAGTATCTAGCGGACTAAAACACGGTCTTCAAATAAAACAGTGCTACCTCTTGGTGGAGATAGCACCCTGGTTGTACATGCATGAGAACCAGTCCTACCACACATAACCCAAATTGTCGCAGATTGTACCCCTACTGTGATGGTCAGAGAACCAGCTTCACCCAAGCTAACCCCAACCCCAGCAGATAGTAACCTAGTTCCTGTTGACACAACACCATCTCCACCATAGAGCTCCCAAACAAGAGCAGTTAGTAAGGCAGCTCCAGTGCCCAAAGGGCCAATACTACCACGGAGAACCCTAACTCCACCAGTTAGTATGCCTATTCCTATGGAGGAAGCACAACCAGCCAATTGTAGTTTAGCATCTATCGCATTTGATGTTGTTAAATCCTATGTGCGTATCTTCCCATATTGGAAATTTTATACTGAAGATGAAGGAAAATGACAGTTGCAGGTGTTTGTCCAGGAGTTATGTGTAATTAATGTTATTCATGGCGATTACTTTGCTCTGTCCCATACATCCTACATCCATGATGGTTATAATATAGCAAATTTTCCCATTTTTCTCTACAGAGAAGGACCGATTTGGAAACTTAGGATGAGGTAACCTGTGCTAATACCTCTACTATCTTCAAGAATGATTGGTGGTAGTATCGGAATTACCTGAAGAAAACGTACTTCACTGGCAAAGAAACTCATCAAATTCCCTTATGTTCTCCTGAGACACATTTACTGGGCGATGACTGGGAACGCCTTGTTCTGTACTGGTCCCGAACCAAGAATGTGGCAAGGTCTATGAGCTCTTTTTCTATTTTAAGTACTATATTATTGCGTCTTACTGTACTCTGTTCATGTAGAGCAAGTGCCTAAACCTGAAGAACAATTGTTCTAATTTAAGATTCCATTGCTATCATAGTTCAAAAAAGCGCTAGGCATTAATTGTGCGTTTTGCCAACGCCTTGCGCTTTACTGACCAAATCGCAAGGATCTAATCAAAACTCCAATGGAACAGCAGGTATGTTCACGCATGTTTCTTTAACAGGTTTGCTCTTATCAATAGCTCTGTTGATTTCAATTTCAATTGTGTATACATTTGACTTCTCATATCATGCACATTCGTAACATCATAACAGAGCGAATAGTGTTGTTGTACATGTAGACCTGTGGTACCCATCTGAAATCTTGTTGTGTCGTGTAGTTTCCCACGCTTTGTATTCTTTCACTGTTCCTTTGTCTTGAACTGATATGATTTGAACCGTGTCTCTATTTTGATTTCGCAAGACAATGTAGTGACCATAGGACATAAATATATGTTTATTTGATGCTTTTATTATGTACTAGTACTTGGCAATAGAAGACTTGGTAGTTTAATCCTGTCCACCTTACTAATGAACTGGTTCACCGAAATGAGTTTCATATACTAGTACATGCTAAACCTATTATGTGTCTGCTTGTTTCTTCTTTTAGAATGCTGACAGAATATTGGGGAAGAGTGCCTTATTAAGCAATGGTAAAGGAAGTAATGCAGATAAGGTTCAGGAGAGTGACACATCCTTGTTGATCTCCAACGAAGCTGATAAAACAACTAAGGAAGACTATCTCGAAGACAGTGAGACAACCCCAAAGTCTAGTCTTGGTTTAGTGTTCGAGTTACAGGCCACTACCGCTTGCAGAAGCTATTCAAACTCACTGTCTAAATCAGTTCGGTTTCTTGAGTCTCAACTACAAGCTGAAACACATCGATCAGCTATGCTACGACAAGAAGCGGAAGGACTACGGAAGTCCCTGGAGCATTCAGATGCATACTTTCTGGTGCAACATCAAGCGTTGGAGGATTTTAGCGCCAAACGGGACAAAGCTAATAAGCTTGCTAAGCTATTGCCAGCATGGTGGATACCCACGATAACGTTTCTTGAGCTCTTCTGAAGTTGTTTCAGTTATGCTCTTCTTTTGCTGCCGCGTTTATTTGCACTGGTGGCCAATTTTGACGGCCAGTGTATGTAATATGCTGCTTTGTTCCCTATATTTGCACTGGTGGCCAACTTTGATGCCCAGTGGGTGTAATATGTGTAATAGCGGTAATAGGCTAGCGTTAATTGCTTGCTTATTTATTTCCTTATTGTTTTGTTTAGTTGTTTTCTTGTAGTCACTGTAGTTCTTTTTCTGTGTTTTTCTAGTGGCCACAATAACCTATTTTTGGAAACTAGGCCAAAATAATCATGGCAACACACGGACTGTTGTAACCATGGGCCTCCTGTAGGCCGTATGATCCATGGGCCTTCTACGGTCCGTAGGATCCATTGGCCTTCTATATGGGCCGTAGGATCGATGGGCCTTCTACGGCCCGTATGATCCATGGGCCTTTTACGGGCCGTACGATCCATGGGCCTTCTACAGGGCGTATCATCATTTCACCAATCATGGGCCATACTATTCGTGGACCATAACAGGCCGTTAATAGGTCGTATTTGATAACTCTATGAAAACAGCCCAACGGGTTTTTTACATGAAAACGACCTAACGTTTTATTGGGCCACAAACGGGCCGACTGTAACCACGAGCTGAATTTGGCCCACAAGCAGAAAATGGCAGTAAGGGTCGTAAGTAACCGAATGCTGGAAATGAACCCAAGAATAAATCGGCCCAGAGAAGGCCGAAAGATAACCTGGGCTGGAAACGGACGAATGGAATAATGGGCCATTAATGGGTATGAAGTGATACATTGTTCATTACAGGCCAGTTTCACCACGGGCCATTAATGGACCAAGAGTTACAAAGGGCCTCATATGGGCCAAAAGACGTCATGGGCCATACATGGGCCGGAAGTTAAAACAGTCCGGAATCATATTGGACGGCCCAGATGATGGTACTGGGCCTAATTCAGAGAGGTCATAACGGGCCCTGGGTTATCGGGCTGTAAATGGGCTATATGCGAACAGACCGTTAACAGGCTTTCCGTGGGCCAGCCCGCCACCTTTTTACCAAGTCAAATGGGCCATCCTTTTCATAGGAATGGGCCTCTCTTGGCCCGTGCCATGTGCTACCTCTTGAGCACTGCGTTGGGTTTCCCTTGAAGAGGAAAGGGTGATGTAGCAAAGCAGCGTAAGTATTTCCCTCAGTTTTTGAGAACCAAGGTATCAATCCAGTAGGAGACCACGCGCAAGTCACCTCGTACCTACACAAACAAATAAGAACCTCGCAACCAGAGCGATAATAGGGTTGTCAATCCCTTCACGGCCACTTGCAAGAGTGAGATCTGATAGAGATAATAATAATAAGATCAATATTTTTGGTATTTTTATGATATAGATTGAAAGTAAAGATTGCAAAGTAAAATAGATTGGAAACATGTATGATGGAGAATAGACCCGGGGGCCATAGGTTTCACTAGTGGCTTCTCTCAAGATAGTATAAGTATTACGGTGGGTGAACAAATTACTGTCGAGCAATTGATAGAAAAGCGAATAATTATGAGAGTATCTAGGTATGATCATGTATATAGGCATCACGTCCGTGACAAGTAGACCGACTCCTGCCTGCATATACTACTATTACTCCACACATCGACCGCTATCCAGCATGCATCTAGAGTATTAAGTTCATAAGAACAGAGTAGCGCCTTAAGAAAGATGACATGATGTAGAGGGATAAACTCATGCAATATGATATAAACCCCATCTTTTTATCCTCGATGGCAACAATACAATACGTGTCGTTTCCCTTTCTGTCACTGGGATCGAGCACCGCAAGATTGAACCCAAAGCTAAGCACTTCTCCCATTGCAAGAAAGAACAATCTAGTAGGCCAAACCAAACTGATAATTCAAAGAGACTTGCAAAGATAAACCAATCATACATAAAAGTATTCAGAGAAGATTCAAATATTGTTCATAGATAGACTTGATCATAAACCCACAATTCATCAGATCTCGACAAACACACCGCAAAAGAAGATTACATTGAATAGATCTCCAAGAGAGTTGAGGAGAACTTTGTATTGAGATCCAAAGAGAGAGAAGAAGCCATCTAGCTACTAGCTATGGACCTGAAGGTCTGAAGTAACTACTCACACATCATCAGAGGGGCCATGGAGTTGATGGAGAGGCCCTCCGTGATCAATGCCCCCTCCGGCGGAGCTCCGGAAAAGGCCCCAAGATGGGATCTCTTGGGTACAGAAGGTTGCGGTGGTGGAAATAGGGTTTCGTGGTGCTCCTGGATGTTTGCGGGGTATATGGATATATATAGGAGGAAGAAGTAGGTCGATGGAGCAACGAGGGGCCCACGAGGGTGGAGGGCACGCCAGGGGGGGTAGGCGCGCCCCCTGCCTCATGGCCTCCTCGATTGTTTCTTGACATCCACTCCAAGTCTCTTGGATCAAGTTTGTTCCAAAAATAATGCTCCCGAAGGTTTCATTCCGTTTGGACTCTGTTTGATATTCCTTTTCTGTGAAACACTAAAATAGGCAAAAAAACAGCAATTTGGGTTGGGCCTCCGGTTGATAGATTAGTCCCAAAAATAATATAAAAGTGTAAAATAAAGCCCATTAACATCCAAAACAGATAATATAATAGCATGGAACAATAAAAAATTATAGATATGTTGGAGATGTATCACCACATGTCGATGTATCATAGGCGCCTTGGGTCCAATGAGTGGATGACATCTGTCCCAACGGTGAGCCGACACGTGTTTCCTCCAGCCAATGATGATTTTACACGTGGAAAATCCCCATTGGTCGGGGCTGTTAACGGGTTATCGGATCCAAAACTAGACCCGATAGCTTAACAGCGTCCGGTTACGGTGGATGCCACGTGTCGGTCACCCTTAACGAAAGCATTTCTGTGACGAGCGATTTATCGTCATGGAAGTGGACACTTCTGTGATGATAATGTTGGTAATGTCATGGAACACTTCTACGACAGCACATGTATGACTATCTTGATTCTGTCATAAAGTCGTCATGGATGTACATGCATGACCAAAAATGTGACCTACTATGACAAACATGTATCATCACGGAAGTGTATTTTTTGTAGTGTGGCGAAGTTGAACATAATCCCTAGTTTCACCACTATCAAGGGATCTAAGTGTCAAGTGTGTGTGCAAGCTAACCTCGTAAGTCTCACGTGACTGCGGAAACGAGAAATCTTGCACCACTAGAACTCATACATTCAGATCTATGTGAAATGAATGGTGTTTTGTCAAAAGGTGGAAATAAATATTTCATGACGTTAATTGACGACTCCACTAGATATCGCCGTGTGTATCTTCTGAAATCTAAGGATGAGGCTTTGAACTTTTTCAAGATCTATAAAGCTGAAGTGGAAAACCAACTTGATCGGAAAATCAAGAGGCTTAGGTCCGACCGTGGTGGAGAGTATTTTTCCAATGAATTTGATGCTTTTTGTGCGGAACATGGTATAACCCATGAGAGGACGCCTCCCTATTCACCTCAGTCAAATGGGGTAGCCGAAAGAAAGAACCGTACTCTAACTGATTTGGTTAACGCCATGTTACACACGTCGGGTCTCTCCAAGGCCTGGTGGGGGGAGGCGATATTGACTGCATGTCATATCCTAAACCGAGTTCCCACAAAGAACAAAGAGATAACTCCATTCGAGAAATGAGAGAAGAAAATATTAAAGCTCTCTTATCAACGAACCTGGGGTTGTTTGGCGAAAGTCAATGTGCCAATTCCAAAGAAGCGCAAGCTTGGACCAAAGACCGTGGATTGTGTTTTCTTGGGATATGCTTTTCATAGCATTGGTTATAGATTCTTGGTTGTAAAATCTGAGGTACCCGACATGCATGTCGGTATGATCATGGAGTCGAATGATGCGACTTTCTTTGAAGATATCTTTCCCATGAAGGATATGGCTACCTCATCTAATCAGGATATGCCTAGTTCATCGAATTAGGAACTAGTTACAATTACCAAACCTGCCATTTCGATGGAACACTTTGAAAGTCCTGTGGAGTAGAATAATGAAGGTCCTACTAGGAGCAAGATACAGAGGACAACAAAGTCCTTTGGTGATGATTTTCTTATATATCTCATATATGACACTCCCATTTCTATTTCAGAGGCCTATGCATCTGAAGATGCTGACTACTGGAAGGAAGCGGTTCGTAGCGAGGTGGATTCCATCTTGGCGAATGAAACTTGGGAGATAACTGATCATCCTTATGGGTGCAAACCTCTAGGATGCAAATGGGTATTCAAGAAGAAGCTTAGGCCTGATGGTACTATTGGAAAGTACAAGTCTCGACTCGTGGCTAAGGGTTATACCCAAAAGGAAGGTGAAGACTTCTTCAATACTTACTCACCCGTGGCTCGACTGACCATTATTCGAGTTCTACTTTCACTAGCTGCCTCACATGGTCTTCTCGTTCATCAAATGGATGTTAAGACTGCTTTCCTAAATGGAGAGTTGGAAGAGGAAATTTATATGGAACAACCAGATGGGTTTGCACTAGATGGTCAGGAAGGAAAAGTGTGCAAGTTGCTGAAGTCTTTGTATGGACTCAAGCAAGCACCCAAACAGTGGCATGAGCAGTTTGAAAGAACTTTAACAGCTGCGGGCTTTGTTGTAAATGAAGCTGACAAATGTGTGTACTATCGCCATGGTGGGGGCGAGGGAGTTATCCTTTGCTTGTACAACTACGGTCGAAGCAGATTGGCTTCATCGGCTCTTGAATAACTTGCCGGTTGTTGAGAAACCTGTACCAGGTATCCTTATGAACTGCGACAATCAAAATGTGATCACAAAAGTGAGTATCTCAAAGGATAACATGAAGTCGTCAAGACACGTTCAGAGAAGGTTAAAGGCTGTCAGGAAAATGAAAAACTCTGGAGTTATTGCATTGGATTATATCCAAACGTCTAAAAATCTGGCAGATCCTTTTACTAAGGGTCTATCACGTAATGTGATAGATAATGCATTGAGGGAGATGGGTATGAGACCCACAATATGAGTAGTTCACAGTGGTAACCTAGTCTATGTGATCGGAGATCTCGTGAATTAGATGTGGAAGACAAGTTGTTGGTCAACTGAGAGGAGAGTATCCTTACTGTTAACAATACCACTCCATGAAGATACAATACTCTCCTAAATCTGCATGGCATATTGATGTATATCTTAATGTGTTCTAAGTGACTCATTTAAGCAGAGATGTTGTCCTGTAGAACATCTTTTGAAGAACACACCTATAAGAGTCTGATTGTGAAACGTCGCAATCTATGAGAGTAGGGTTCTCCCTAGTAAACTCATGAAAGGTCACGGAGTATGACGCATAAGCTCCACCCGCGGGGAAGACCCACGGTAGCCTAGTATCAGTCAAGGCTTTGTGTGAAGCTAGATTCGCAGAAAACTTGAAGTTCGAAGCCCAGTCCACTATTCAAGTTGCTTACTAGTGTAGCATAGAGTTCTATGTGGAAGTTCAACATAACAGTCTCCACTGCAATACCGGTATATAAAACAATGTTTTGGAACCAAAGGCAAATTTTTGTGTGCCTCTGGGATCTGGTGGGGGATTGCTGGAATTTAGTCTATTTTGGGACAACCCAATAACTATTTCAGAAATTCCTAAATAAATCCTAGAGGCCCACTTGGCCCATTCGTGCAAGGCAAGGGATACTACTAAAGTTTAGTCCCATATTGCTAGTTTAGTGGGAGTTGGACCTCCTTATAAGGGAGGTTCTTTCCCCACTTGTATGAGCATGAGAACAAGAGGGACATCCACGCGCGCTCCTCCGCCACCCGCCTCGCCATGCCACACCTCGTCACTACGCGCCGCGGGTTGCGGGAATGAGCCGAGCCGATGTCTAAATTTTTGCCACGCACTACGGGTATACAAAAGGTCACTCGGGAGCTGGAAAGTTTTGCTATAGTGGATATTGAATACGAACGCTGCACCATTTGGCTGTTGCCTGTTTGTTTCGTCTCCCTCGTTCCCTTCAGCTCCCGGCGCAGCCTCTCACCTCCTTCTCTTGCGCCTATAAAAGGGAGGTCGCTCCTCTTAGAGACATGCACCAAAAGATCATCTCCCTCTCGCCACCAAGTTCCTGAGCACTGCGCTGCTGCTATGTTCTTCCCCATCCCGGCTTGTGGCGTGCACCGCAGGTCGGAACAGTAGGCCTCCGAAACCGCACCTCTTTGAGTCTTGTACGGGAGAAGGGTGATAAGGTTTTTGGGGAGTGCTTCGCATGACTACTGAATTCTTCATCATGGACGCCCAGGACTCCGACGACTACTTCCCCGATGACGACTTCTTCCTCGACGTTGACAACCTACTCGATGACATGGCTGGCGAGGACACCGACCCCAAGTCCAGTGCTTCTGCTGCTGCTGTCCCGTATGTGTTCTTCTTCTTTCTGTTCGAGGTCCTGGCACAGTTCCTTGTTCTAGTGTTTGCTCTAGATATGTTAGGTTCTACTTCATATATGCACTTTGCTCTACTATCTGCTCTGCATATATTTGGCTACAATTCATATATGCAAATGCTATTTACCTTCTCTCTGTCAGATCGCATGGCTTGTTTTATCTCTGCTATATCAGTCATGCTTTATCTAGTATTTCTGTTAATAAAATCATTCGGTAAATTGCTCATATTACCAACAACCCAAAAACCTTATTATAGGCAATTTACACCAAGTTGTTTTGCTGCTTCCATGAGACCTCCTATATTTGAGGGTATCCACTATAAGATTTGGCATGTGAGACCAGTCTTATGGTTTCAAACCATGAGTTTTTATGACGCCACTCTTGGCAAACCTGAAGGGGAGTATGATGCCCAATAGGAACAAGCTTTTCAGAAAATGGATGCTCTGTTTAGGGCTACTCTCTTGAGTTTTCTTGGTAAGAACATAGTTGATGTGTATGCGTCAATTGACAATGGAAAAGATATGTGGGACGCACTCAAGGCCAAATTTGGGGTCTCGGATGCTGGCACTAAGCTGTACATCATGGAGCAATTCTATGATTACAGGATGACTGAAGAGCGCTCCGTGGTTGAGCAAGCTCATGAGATACAATCATTTGCTAGAGAACTTGAGAACTTGAATTGTATGCTGCCGGACAAGTTTGTTGTCAGAGGTATCATCACTAAGCTTCCTCCTTCGTGAAGGAACTTTGCTACCTTACTGAAGCATAAGAGACAGGATTTTTCCATTCCGGATCTCTTTGGTACTCTTGATGTGGAAGAAAAGACGAGAGAAAAGGATACACGTGCTCAAGGTATTGAGGGCGGACCTAGTGCCAATCTGGTACAGAAGCTGAACTTCCAGCTCTACAAATTCAAGAACAAGGGCAAGTTTGATGGTAAAGCAAAGTTTGATGGGAAGAACAAGGCTGTGCAGCACAAGAACTTTAAGAAGAAGAATTACAAGAAGAAATGTGTTCCTCATGTGTGTGGGGATCCTGATCATTGGGCTCCCAGTTACCCTAATCGCTATGACAAGCGCCATCTTGGGAAAGGCGGCAAGACCGCTAATGTTGTCATTGGAGACACTGACATGAAGGATGCTGGGTATGGTATATTTCCCACTATTCTTTCAGTGTGTCAGTATCCTGATTGGTTGATTGACACGGGTGCTAATGTGCATGTATGCAGTGATATTTCCATGTTTTCTTCTTATCAGACCGCAGGGACTTCAATCGTGCTGATGGGCAACGGTTCAAGTGCTTCTATTCATGGTGTTTGCATGGTCATGAAGGAAATATGCCCTAGAGGCAATAATAAAGTTGTTATTTATATTTCCTTATGATAAATATTTATTATTCATGCTAGAATTGTATTAATCGGAAACTTAGTACATGTGTAAATACATAGACAAAATAGAGTGTCCCTAGTATGCATCTACTTGACTAGCTTGTTTATCAAAGATGGTTATGTTTCCTAACCATAGACATGTGTTGTCATTTGAGGAACGGGATCACATCATTAGAGAATGATGTGATGGACAAGACCCATCTGTTAGCTTAGCATTAATGATCCTTTAGTTTTATTGCTATTGCTTTCTTCATGACTTATTCATGTTCCTCTGACTAAGAGATTATGTAACTTCCGAATACCGGAGGAACACCTTGTGTGCTATCAAACATCACAATGTAAATGGGTGATTATAAATATGCTCTACAAGTGTCTCCGATGGTGTTTGTTGAGTTGGCATAGATTGAGATTAGGATTTGGCACTCCATGTATCAAAGAGGTATCTCTGGGCCCTCTCGGTAATGCACATCACTATGAGCCTTGCAAGCAATGTGACTAATGAGTTAGTTGCGGGATGATGCATTACAGAATGAGTAAAGATACTTGCCGGTAACGATATTGAACAAGGTATGATGATACCGACGATCGAATCTCGGGCAAGTAACATACCGATGACAAAGGGAACAACGTATGTTATTATGCGGTTTGACCGATAAAGATCTTCATAGAATATGTAGGAGCCAATATGAGCATCCAGGTTCCGCTATTGGTTATTGACCGGAGATGTGTCTCGGTCATGTCTACATAGTTCTCGAACCCGTAGGATCCGCACGCTTAACGTTCGATGACGATTTGTATTATGAGTTATGTGATTTGATGACGAAGTTTGTTTGGAGTCCTGGATGAGATCACGTACATGACAAAGGAGTCTCGAAATGGTTGAGAGGTAAAGATTCATATATTGGAAGGTTGCTTTTGGACATCGGAATGGTTCCGAGTGTTTCTGGCATTTTTTCGGAGTACCGGGAGGTTACCGGAACCCCCCGGGAGAAGTATTGGGCCTATTGGGCCTTATTGGAGGAGAGGAGAGAGGCCATGTGAGAGGGGTGCCCCCCTTTCCCAAACCGCACTGGACTAGGGGAGGGGGCCGGCCCCCCTCTTTCCTTCTCCCTCTCTCTCCCTTCCCTTTCCCTCCGGTGGAAGAAAGGAAAAGTGGGGCCGAATCCTACTTGGACTAGGAGTCCAAGTAGGACTCCCCCTTGGCGCGCCCTACTTGGCCGGCCTCCTCTCTCCCTCCCTCCTTTATATACATGGCCAGGGTCACCTCAATAGCACAACGGATAATCTCTTAGCCGTGTGTGGTGCCCCCATCCACAGTTACACACCTCGGTCATATCGTCGTAGTGCTTAGGCGAAGCCTGCGCTGGTAACTTCATCGTCACCGTCACCACGCCATCGTGCGGACAGAACTCTCCCTCAGCCTCAATTGGATCAAGAGCTCGAGGGACGTCATTGAGCTGAACGTGTGTTGAACATGGAGGTGCCATACGTTCAGTGCTTGGATCGGTTGGATCACAAAGACATTCGACTACATCAACCGCGTTACTAAACGCTTCCGCTTTCGGTCTACGAGGGTACGTGGACACACTCTCCTGGCTCGTTGCTATGCTTCACCTAGATAGATCATGCGTGATTGTAGGAATTTTTTTTTAAATACTATGTTCCCCAACAGTAGTATCTGAGCCTGGTCTATGCGTAGATGTTACATGCACGAGTAGAACCCAATGAGTTGTGGGCGATAATAGTCATACTGCTTACCAACAATGTCTTACTTTGAGTCGGCGGTATTGTTGGATGAAGCGGCCTGGACTAACATTACACGACCGCGTTCATGAGACTGGTTCTACCGATGTGCCACACACAGGTGGCTAGCGGGTGTCAGTTTCTCCAACTTTAGTTGAATCGAGTTTGACTACGCCCGGTCCTTGTTGAAGGTTAAAACATCACACTTTACGAAAAATCGTTGTGGTTTTGATGTGTAGGTAAGAACGGTTCTTGCTAGAAGCCCGTAGCAGCCACGTAAAAATTGCAACAATAAAGTAGACGACGTCTAACTTGTTTTTGCAGGGCATGTTGTGATGTGATATGGTCAAGACATGACGAGATATAAATTCTTGTATGAGATGATCATGTTTTGTAACCGTTATCGGCAACTGGCAGGAGCCTTATGGTTGTCCCTCTATTGTATGAAATGCAATCGCCATGTAATTGCTTTAGTTTATCACTAAGCGTTAGCGATAGTCGTTGACGCAATAGTTGGCAAGACAACAACGATGCTACGATGGAGATCAAGGTGTCGAGCTGGTGAAGATGGTGATCATGACGGTGCTTTGGAGATGGAGATCAAAGGCACAAGATGATGATGGCCATATCATATCACTTATTTTGATTCCATGTGATGTTTATCCTTTAGGCATCTTATTTTGCTTAGTACGGTGGTAGCTGATACGTATCTGTCGTATCTATAATTTTTGATTGTTCCAAGCCAATATTATTCAACTTTCATATACTTTTGGCAACTTTTTATACTATTTTGGGACTAACATATTGATCTAGTGCCCAGTGCCAGTTCATGTCTGTTGCATGTTTTTGGTTTCGCAGAATATCTATATCAAACAGAATCCAAATGGGATAAAAACCGACAGAGAATTATTTTGGAATATTTGTGATTTTTGGGAAGAATATCAACGCGAGACGGTGCCCGAGGTGGCCACGAGGGTGGGGCCCACGACCACTACAGGCAGGCGTGCCCCCACCCTTGTGGGCCACCCGTAAGGCGGTTGATGCTCTACTTTGGCCGCAAGAAAGCTAATTTTTGGAAAAAGATCTGGGCGAAGGTTTCAATCCAATCGAAGTTACGGATCTCCGGATATAAAAGAAACGGTGAAAGGGCAGCAAAATAGAATGCAGAAACAGAGAGAGAGACAGAGAGACGGATCCAATCTCGGAGGGGCTCTCGCCCCTCCCACGCCATGGAGGCCAAGGACCAGAGGGAAAACCCTTCTCCCATCTAGGGAGGAGGTCAAGGAAGAATAATACGAAGGGGGCCCCTCTCCCCTTCTCTTCCGGTGGCACCGGAACGCTGCCGTGGCCATCATCATCATCACCGCGATCTACTCCAACACCTCCGCCATCTTCACCAACATCTCCATCACCTTCCCCCCTCTATCTACAGCGGTCCACTCTCACGCAACCGGCTGTACACTCTACTTGAACATGGTGATTTCTGCTTCATATTATTATCCAATGATGTGTTGCCATCCTATGATGTCTGAGTAGATTTTCGTTGTCCGATCGATGGTTGATGAATTGCTATGATTGATTTAATTTGCTTGTGGTTATGTTGCTGTCCTTTGGTGCTCATCATATGAGAGCACACATGGATCACAACATAGGATTAGTTGTATGTTGATAAGACTATGTATTGGAGGGCAAGAGTGACAAAAGCTTCAACCTAGCATAGAAATTGATGCATACGGGATTGAAGGGGGACCAATTTATCTTAATGCTATGGTTGGGTTTTACCTTAATGAACGTTAGTAGTTGCAGATGCTTGCTAATAGTTCCAATCATAAGTGCATAGAATTCCAAGTCAGGGATAATATGCTAGCAGTGGCCTCTCCCACATAATACTTGCTATCGGTCTAGTAAAGTAGTCAATTGCTTAGGGACAATTTCGCAACTCCTACCACCAATTTTCCACACCCGCTATATTTACTTTATTGCTTCTTTACTTACAACAGCCCCTACTTTTTATTTACTTGCTCTTTATTATCTTGCAAACCTATCCAACAACACCTACAAAGTACTTCTAGTTTCAGACTTGTTCTAGGTAAAGCGAACACCAAGCGTGCATAGAGTTGTATCGGTGGTCGATAGAACTTGAGGGAATATTTGTTCTGCCTTTAGCTCCTCGTTGGGTTCGACACTCTTACTTATCGAAAACTGTTGTGATGCCCTATACTTGTGGGTTATCAAGACCTTTTTCTGGCGCCGTTGCCGGGGAGCAATAGTGTGGGGTGAATATTCTCGTGTGTGCTTGTTTGCTTTATTACTAAGTAATTTTTATTTGCTGTTCTTAGTTAGTTTCTATCTTTAGTTATGGGTAGGAAACGCAAAATACCAAAAAAATAGTTGTACCTACTAAACCAATGGTTGAAGAACCCCTCAAAATCTATCACACTGATGAAGCTTATTACTTGGATCATCTTCGATCCCTATGTGCTCGTGCTGAAACCCCAAGTAGCTCAGTTGAGGGCAAATCTTTAGATGAGCATGCTTGTTATGTGCGACACTGAATATCTGAAAAAGGGAAAATTTTACTGGGTCAAATTCATCGGTTGCAATGCTATGCTTGGAATTTATGCGAAATATATGATATTACTTGTTGTTCTGAAAACCCTAAGAAACACCTTCCCTATCAATGTGAGTTTAGTGATAATGGAATCGTATCTTTGTATGCTAAGGGTGTTTATAGTTACTATGATGTTCAATAAATTGAAGAATTTGTTGCTTTTAAGGGTGCTTATTAAATTGCTTCTTTGATTGAAACATATGGTGCTACTCTTTACAAATCTGAAAATTTTGACATACTTAAATATTGCTATGATAATTATGCTTCTAATGCCTGTGTTGAACTATATATTGAGGACTACCCCGCTGTCCAAGAAGAGACTAATATTTTGCAGGAGTCTATGGATGAAGAAATTGATGAAACTGTGAGCTCATTTTGGATGAAAAAGATGAGGAGGAGAGCGAAGAACAAAAGGAGGAAGAGCGGATTAGCTACCCGTGCCCACCTTCTAATGAGAGTAACTCTTCAACTCATACATTGTTTAATTTCCCTTCGTGCTTACCGAAGGATGATTGCTATGATGATTGTTATGATCTCGTTGATTCTCTTGAAATATCCCTTTTTGATGATGCTTGCTATGCTTGTGGCCAAGATGCCAATATGAATTATGCTTATGGAGATGAACTTGATATAGTTCCTTATGTTAAACATGAAATTGTTGCTATTGCACCCACACACGATAGTCCTATTATCTTTTTGAATTCTCCTGACTACACTATATCGGATAAGTTTGCACTTATTAAGGATTATATTGATGGGTTGCCTTTTACCGTTGCACATGATGATTTTGATGAATATAATATGCATGTGCTTGCTGCTCCTACTTGCAATTATTATGAGAGAGGAACTATATCTCCACCTCTGTATGTTTCCAATATGATAAAATTGCAAGAAACTGCTTATGCTATGCATTGGCCTTTACTATGTGTGCATGAATTGTTCTGTTATGACATGCCGATGCATAGGAAGAGAGTTAGACTTCTTTGTTACATGATATATGTTACTTTGTGCTCACTACTAAATTACAAATCATTGTAATTAAAATTGGCTTTGATATACCTTGGGATCCAGGTGGATTCATTACTTGAGCACTATATGCCTAGCTTAATGGCTTTAAAGAAAGCGCTGCCAGGGAGACAACCCGGAAGTTTTAGATAGTCATTTATTTCTGCTGAGTGCTTTTATATAGTTTAAAAACAACAAAAATAAAGAGGGGAACCCAATTTTTTTTCAAAAAGGAAAGTGAAAGTGAGAAAGACAAGCATTGTTGAAGTGGGAGAGCTCCTTGAACTTTGTTCATGCTCACAGAAACTTTGTGAATCTTGATTACAGAAACTTTTCAACAAAAATAATTATCCCCTTGTACAATTCCATTGTATTATAAAAATAATGTGCCAAGGTTTTCCTTTAGGATGTTTACTTTGCTTGTTGGTTTCTACGGTGCAGGACAAAAACTTTGGCTGTAGTGCGCGATTTTACATTTTTAGCTGGATTCTTTTTGCACTGTATTTCTATGCAAATTGTTTATTTTTCCTAATTTTTGCAGAATGTTTCAAGTATCAGAAGTATGGTGAATGTTCATATTGACAGACTGTTCTGTTTTAGACAGATTTTGTTTTTGATGCATAGTTTGCTGGTTTTGATGAAACTATCAATTTGTATTAGTGGATTAAGCTATGAAAAAGTTATGTTACAGTAGACAAAATGCAAAAACAAAATATGAATTGGTTTACAGCAGTACTTAGAGTAGTGATTTGCTTTATTATACTAACGGATCTTACCGAGTTTTCTGTTGAAGTTTTGTGTGGATGAAGTGTTCGATGATCGAGAAGGTCTCGATGTGAGAAGAAGGAAGAGAGGCAAGAGCTCAAGCTTGGGGATGCCCGAGGCACTCCAAGTAAATATTCAAGGAGACTCAAGCGTCTAAGCTTGGGGATGGCCCGGAAGGCGTCCCCTCTTTCTTCAACAAGTATCGGTATGTTTTCAGATTCGTTTCGTTCATGCGACATGTGCAATCATGGATTGTCTTTTGCATTTAGTTTTCATTTTTCTTTTATGCACCATGCTGGTATGAGATAGTCACTACTAGGAAAAGGGCTATAGATGATATGGCCACTAATGGCGCACCAGACATGTGGTGCGCCACTACTATATAGTAATGGCGCACCATGAGTTGGTGTGCCATTAGTGTGGTAGAGACTAATGGCGCACCAGACACATGGTGCGCCATTAGTAACAATTTTTTTCCAAAAATACTAATGCCACACCAGTCAAGAATGCGCCATTACTAGTTTAACTAGTAATGGCGCACCACCAACGTAGTGCGCCACTACTAATTTTGTGTGCAAAACTACTAATGGCGCACCTCAAGCTGGTGCGCCATTAGTAATCAGGGTTACTAATGGTGCATTTGTGGATGGTGCGCCATTAGTAACCTGGGACCAGCTAGATATTTTGGACAGCCACACCTACACACTCACTTTCCCCACTTCATTCTCTCCACCTCCTTCTCCAAGCTTTGCGTCGGCTGCCTCCTCCTCCTCACCTCATTTGCACCATAGATTCATCAAAATTAAGTGGTTAAATTACCTTTTTTGATAGGTAAGTAAGGGGAAAACTATCTTTATGTTGTAGATCTACTTTTTTTCTCCGTAGCTCGCTCCGACAACATGCACATGCACTTTTTATGGCCTAGCTAGATCTATGTATGTTTGTGGTGTTGCATATATGATTGTGCTTGCAGGTACCGGTATTTGAAATGTTATAGTTGCCAATATTTTGCCGGAATGTTGATTCATTTCCGTTTCAGCGAGAATTTTGGCACTATGCATTCTTTTTGGTCCTATTTTTAGGGAAAGTCATGCCAAATTTTTTCTTGGTTCTAAAATATCGTTTTGCTCTACCCCGCAGGCGACCATAGTCCGCACGATGACCAAAGGCATTGTGAATAGGTTTTTGAGCTCCGCGAAGGCCGAGATGCTTCAAAAGAATGAGACTGAGATAAGATGTCCGTGTCAAAGATGCAAGCTGAAGAGCCTTATTGCGGACCCGGATTCTGGGCAGGTGCGGGACCACCTGCTCTTGCGTGGTTTCATGGATGGCTTTCGGTGGCAAGGTGATGAAGATGACTATGAAGTCGTCCATGGGGGCCGGGCAAGAAATGAGGAAGGGCAGCAAGGCAACCACCACCGCAGCGAGGGCGGGCGAGAAGACGAAGAAGAATCTCCAGGACATGATCATGATGATGATGTTGTACACAATCATCATGTAGAAGATGCCGGACATGATGATGAGGAAGATCAAGATGAAGGGCATGATCATGAAGATGAAGATGCCGGAGCAGACGATGATGGAGGCTGGGTGCAGGACCCTCATATTCAAGAGCTGCTTCTCAAGCAGACGGATAACGCAAGAGCTGCCGCCCGAGAGAAAGCCAAGCTGGATCAACTGGAGATAGACGCGGTTACTCCATTGTATGAAGGATGCAGGCCCGAGGATACCCGCCTGAAAGTAACGCTCATGGCTCTGGAGATGAAGGTAAAACACAAAATGACCGACACATGCTTCGACGAGAACATGTCATTCTGGCACGAACGTCTTCCCAAGGGGAACAAGTGCCCGACCAGTTTCGAGGAGGCGAAGAAAATCGTGTGTCCTCTGGATTTACCGCACGTGAAATACCATGTGTGCATTAACAATTGCATCATTTATCGGGACGAGCACGCGGAGTCTACCATATGTCCGGTGTGCGGCGTCACTCGATACAAGAAGAGGAAGAAAGCTCCTCAAAAAGTGGTGTGGTACTTTCTGATCACTCCTCGTCTGCAGTGGTATTTTGCGGACCCTAAGGTAGCAAAGCTCCTGCGTTGGCACGCGGATAGGGAGGAGAAGAAGCGAGAAGATGACAGAAATGATCCGGAGATAAATAAAAAAGACAAGATGTTGAGTCACCCTAAGGATGCGAGCCAGTGGCAAGCGTTGAATTTCGAAGACCCAGAATTTGGGAACAATCCAAGGAACATCATGCTGGGCGCGAGCACCGATGGAGTCAATCTGTTTGGCAGCTAGAGAAGCACACATAGCACCTGGCCTATGTTTGTGTGGATGGACAACCTTCCCCCCTAGTTGTGCATGAAGAGGAAGTACATTCACATGAGTATGCTAATTGAAGGGACGAAACTACTAGGGAACGACATCAATCTGTATTTGGGGCTGCTGAAAGAGGAGCTAGACACGCTGTGGAAAATGCCACCCAATACGTGGGATGCCGCAGAGAAAGAATATTTCCCTATGAGAGTCGCACTGCTCACGACGGTGCATGACTATCTCGGTTACGGATATCTCGCGGGGCAGGTGGTCCACGGATTTTCTGGATGCGTTGGGTGCATGGATGACACAACATATCGCCAGCTAGATAAAGATCTCGGGTCTTCGAAAACCGTGTTCATGGGACATCGAAGGTGGCTTCGCGACGATGACTTGTGGAGAAAACGCAAGGATTTGTTCGATGGTGGAACCGAACCCCGAAGATGCCCGCGTATGAGGAGCGGCGAAGAAATAGAAGAGCTATTGAAAAATTGGAAAGATTACCCACTGCCGGGAAATAAGCAAAAGGCGCCAGAGACGGGAAAGAAGCGAAAGGCGCCAGAGCCGCTGCTAAAGGTATGAAAACGAGGTCTGTTTTCTGGGACTTGCCGTACTGGAAGATCCACCGTGTGCCTCACAGCCTTGATGTCATGCATATGATGAAGAACGTGTGCGAGAGTCTGCTTGGTACCGTGCTCAACATGCCAGAGAGGACCAAAGATGGGCCGAAAGCAAGGGCAGACTTGAAATCAATGGGCATCAGGGAGGAGCTTCACGCTAATGATGATGATGATGAGGCGAAGTAGGACACAGAAAGTCGTCGCAAAGGCAAAAAGGCCAAGAAGACCGGAAATGACTACCCTCCCGTGTGCTTCACTCTAAGTCAGGAGGAGATCGAGAAGTTTTTCACCTGCCTCGTAGGAGTAAAACTTCCTTACGGTTACGCGGGGAAGATAAGCAGATACCTAGGCTACAGGAAGAGATCGTGGTGATACTATGCGAGCTTGAGATGTACTTCCCGCCCGCATTCTTCGATGTTATGGTGCATCTGCTGGTCCATATCATGGAGGATACCATCCAACTCTGGCCGATGTTCCTGCACAACATGATGTCGTTCGAAAGGATGAATGGTGTCATCAAAGGATACGTTCGCAACATGTCACGTCCAGAGGGAAGCATAGCCAGGGGCTTTCTGACCGAAGAGTGCATCTCCTACTGCACGAATTATCTAGGCATCGAGAACCCCATTGGTCTGCCCGTCAACAGGCACCTCGGCAGGCTCGCTGGATGGGGTCACCGTGAGGGTCGCCGCGAAATGCATGTCGACTTCGAGGGTCGACTCGCCGACTTTGAAAGAGCAAACCTAGTCGCGCTACAACACATAGACGTGGTCGATCCTTGGGTGGTAGACCACAAAACCTTTATTGAGAAGACGTACAATGACCGAGGCCAATAGAGGATGGACGGAGATATAATCAAAGAGCACAACTCATGTTTCACGCGTTGGTTCAAGCAGAAGCTTCTGTCGTACCCTTTACATGAGGATTCTTCCGCGGAAGAACAACTCATATTCGCCTTGTCACAGGGCGCCGAGCACAACCTGATGACCTATGAGGCGTATGATATCAACGGCTACACATTCTACACCGAGGACAAGGAGATGAAGAGTGATGGTTATCAGAACTCCGGGGTAACGACGGAATCCTACACCGGTAACGACAAGGATGGATACTATGGAAGGATCGAGGAGATCTGGGAGCTGAGCTACGTTGGAGAGAAGGTCCTGATGTTCCGTGTCAGATGGGCCAAGAGTGTCCTAAAAGAAGATCGGTATTTCACCACCATGGTTATACCCGAAGCCAAATCCAAGACCGCGGGCGCAAACGTCACCGTGAAAAATGAGCCATGGGTACTGGCTTCCCAAGTGGACCAATGCTTCTTCATTACTGACCCGTCAAAGCCCAGTCGTGTTGTCGTGAGGAGAGGCAAAAGGAAGATCATCGGAATGGATGGAGTCGCCAATGAGCAAGACTTCGACAAGTACGACGACCCGAGGATGGAACATGACGACGACAATGAAGTAGCAGCATACACCACAAGAAGAAGCATGACCACCCTACCTAAAGGACGTCCGTTCCACAGAAGAACTCCATTTGCAAAAAAGAAGGGAAAGAAGATTGTGAACAGATAGCTAGCTAAGATCGATTGTATTTAAATCGTAGTCTTCATTTCTCGATTGTATTTCATGGGCACTTTTTGAACTCGTGAATATTTTTAAATTTCATGGGCACTTTTTGAATTCATGAATATTTTTTCAAATTTGATGATATTTTTTCATATTCAATATGAAAAAATATTGAATATTCATGAGGACACTCCATCTCGATCCCCCTCCATCTCGATCGCTATCCCCCTCCATCTCGATCTCGATCCCCCCCCCCCGCACCCTCCCCCACTAGCTCCACTGCCGCCGATGACCCACCGCACCCTCCCCCGCCCCGCCGCCACCGACCCCCCGCACCCTCCCCGGCCCGCTCCACCGCCGCCGAGCACCCCCCCCCATTTGATGATATTTTCAAATAACAAATTTGATGATATTTTTTCATATCCATAAAAAAAATTATTACTGTTTTTATAAAAAAAATTCTTACTGTTTTTATAAAAAATATTTAAAAATAGCAACAGAAATAATAATAATAATAATAACATACTAATGGCGCACCGCTCGGGTAGTGCGCCATTGCTATCTAAAAAAAGATTTCTAATGGCGCATCGCTAGGGGGTGCGCCACTACTATAAAAAGCATACTAATGGCGCACTGCTCGGGGGTGCGCCATCAGTAATCTTCCCCCTAGCTCTAACTCGCCCGACCCCTTCGTCCCTCCCTCTTGCCAGATCCACTGCCCCCCCCCCCCCCCGCGCTGCCCCGACCCACGACGCCGCCGCCCCTACGTGCGCCGCCGCCCCCGCGCCGCCGCGCCCCCACCACTTCAGCTCCGCCATCGTCAACGCCTCCGCGACCTCGCCGTCGCCGACAGCCTCCCCGCGTCGGCCCCTGCCCTGCGCCGCCTCTACCTCAGTCCGAGCACGGGGTGCAGGACGACGACCACCGCTGACCCACGAAGCATGTGGCAGCCGTCCTCCCCACGCCCAACGGGAATCGAAGGATACAGAAATATGGAATCGAACACAGATTATAGGAAACAAGCAAACAGAACAGGTTGGATCCCATCTTTAACTGCATAGAGCAGCAGCCTACTATTGATTGATGATCTTACGAGGCGCCCAGGAGGACCGCCACCGTCTTCCTCTTCGACTACGAAGACCCGGACGAGCTCAGACACCCTCGAGCAATCCCTTCGACGCCGCCGCCACCGACGACCCCGACCCCAACCCCGACCCCTCCGGCGACCGGCCGCGCCCGCCCAGGTACCTCTCCTCCTTCCTCCTTCCTCCTTCTCCACCCTTCCTCCCCATTCCATCCCTCCCTCCCCTCGACCGTGGTACAGGTCATCGGCGTACTGCCCCAGCGTGTAGCTGAATGTTGTAGGTTAAGTCAGTTTCCCCTCTCTACAACTTTGTCTGCCTCCAGAAAATTGAAAACCAAACACAAAATTCAGTGATAGTTTTAGACCATCCGGAGTCACAAATCATAAAATAGACTTTGTTGGAATTCGCTGATTGCATGAGAACTGAATTTATGTTAATTAGTCAGAAGTCATAGCATTATGCAAAGAAACTTTGCCGAAATTGGAGCAGCTCTCTTATGAAGTTCTGATGAAGGGCAGCAAAAACTCTGCATTCAGTTAAAATTCAGTCATAGGAAAACAAAGTTATCCACAAAGTGTTTTTGTTTTTAACATGTAGCTCCGACAGATCATTTGACCATGGCTTACCCAAACTTTGTTCAATCAGTGTAAACCTTGAGCTTTTTCCATTTAAATTTTGATGGAAATAAGCTTGACATCACGAATGTCAAAATTTCAACATTTTGATGGAGTACAATTGTTACAGTATAGTCAGAATTGTGTACGATTGTGCCTAAAGTAGATAATCTAAAGATACAGACAAAATAATTAAGGGAGCATGTGTGAATCTCTGACAGCAATACAAACTAAGATTCAATTAAGACAAATTAACTGCATTTGATGTCACTATATTCTCTGAATAACTTCAGTTATGATTTGTACTGGAAAACTTTAGTTAACACCCATTTTTCAGTTAACTCCTTACAGTTCAGATCATATTTGGATTGTCAATAATAGTGGACTTTTAAGGCTTTCTTACAGGCAATACTAGTGGATTTTAGGCTTTTTTACAGGAAACAATAGTGGAATTTTAGGCTTTTTTGGAGGAGTGTGTTTCATGCTGGCCTACAGTGATGAATTAGTCAGAGGATTGTGCCTTAGGATTATGCCAAAGTTATCCATTGTATCTATTTGCTTGTCCTTCAAATAGGGGCAAGACTGTTACCGAAAAATTACTTGCAAGCATATTGTGATTTACTTGCAAGCATATTGTGCCATAGTTACAGAAAAATTACTTGCAAGCATATTGTAACTATTTTCACTCTGTCCTGAAGGTTGCTTGATGTGCTTTGTAGAACTTGTTCATGTACTAAACTACTAATGCCTTGTGATGCTCTGAATTACTTGTGATGCCTCTGAATTACTTGTGATCACATTGAGAAAGACTTGTAAAGATGATGATCATCTTTTACAGAAAACAATTTCTGTAAACACGTCAGTAACTTTACTAGTTTGCTGGGTTTTGTCTCCGACCATCATGTCGTGATGATTTTGCAGGTACCCCGAGAGGCCCTTGAGTTTGCCGGAATGTTGATTAACTTCCGTTCTGGCAAATTCGGGTACTCCATATGTCCTATTTTCAGCAAAGGTCATGCTGAAATTTTCCGTGAATTTTAGCATGACTTTGCTAAAAATCGGACATATGGGGTACTTGCTACTAATGCATGGGCCGGGGTATCTTAGTACTTAATTAAGTAGGATCAACTGCCTCTTGTGTTATGCATGGGCCTCAGCATCGACAAACCCTAAATTATAAAACCTTGGCTTTTAGGGTGCCTCGGTGTCGATAAAAACCTAAATGATGAAAGCTTAGGCTTTTAGGGTGCCTCGGCATCGACAAACCCTAAATGATAAAATCTTAGCTTTTAGGATGCCTCGGCGTCGACAAAACCTAAATGATGAGACCATGATCTTGTTCCTTGATAATAACCAACTTTTTGACCAAACTTTTTTCCTATTTAGAGCGAAACATGGCCCACAACGATGAGGCCGGTGGTTCGGGCGGCAAGCAATTCTGGGAGCTATCCCAGGAGATGGAGGAAGAACCTCACCGCTATGAGGACACCGCGGAAGACACCGATCCTGACTACACAACCCCTAGTGGCGTCAGGGATGACACCACTGATGGTGCCGCCGAGGATGCCACCACTAATGATGGCAGCGCACGCACAGATGGTAGCCAACCGAAGATGCAACGGAAGGACCGGCGCCCAAACGTGCTCCGCACCGTCAAGGAGGAATTTACTCAAGTGAACTCCGACGGGCATCCAACGGTGCCCAAAGAATTAGTCAAGGGGTACTCGCTTCAGCTCGGGTGCATTCTCCGGAGCACCGTCTCGATCAACACCGAGAACCTAAGGCATAAGGACCGAGGGAATTTGCGCAACCTCCTCTTCACAAAGCTGCACGAACGATACAAGTTCCCCGCTGACTTTGTAAACACACGCCTCTCAGGGAATAAAGTGAACAGTGCCGCCCTCATGACAATGAGCATGGCCCTGTCTACTTGGAGAAGCGCAGTGAAGATAATGATTGCCAAAGGTGATAGTTATGAGAAGATCAAGGCGAAAAATCATTCGATCAGCGAAGATGACTACAAGGAGTTCAAGATCAAGTGCGAGAGCAGCGCAACCTCCGAATCAAGTCAGTGGGGGAAAGAAATGCGGGAGTTGAACTTAGGGGAACACAAACTCGGTCCCGGTGGTTACAGAGTGGCGGAGCCTATATGGGACAAGGAGGACGCGGAGCGTGCTGAGCAAGGCCTACCGCCCCGCTTAGAGAAATACCGTGACAAGTAGACCAGGAACTATGTCAAGGCCTGGTACAAGGAGGACCTGGTAACAAAGGCGCTTACCACGGATCCGAAGACCAGGGTGCTTGAGCTTGTTCTGGCGCAGGAGACTGAAAGCAATAGCGCGGGGTCGTCTCAGAGCACCCCTTGGGACAACACTCTAAATAGGGCGTTGAACGTAATGAAAAACAAGGATAAGCTCAGTAAGCCATCATCAGCTGGTCGTGTGGCCGGCAAAGGCTTGTCCACAAAATGGTCGTCATACTATAACGCTGGTGGGTGAAAGTAGAGAAAGACCAGCTCGGAAAGCCAGTCACGCGAGGTTCAAGAACTCAAGGCACAAGTGGTGCGGATTCCGGAGATTGTCCAAGAGCAAGTGCAACAACAACTGGGATCGACGCTCACTGGCATTATGCCTACCTTGATTCATGGGCTGATCACGTGGATTGCGGGCGGCCAACAAGGGCCGCCCCCGATTCCCAGCTTCACGGCCAGCAACTCGGACAACGCGCAGGTGGCGCCATTGGTGTCTCCGGCGGAGGTAGTATTGGTGTCTCCAACGCCGGCACGGGCAATGGAGCTTAATGCACCCGGGTGTATGCCGGCCAGCACCTCGGCAGCAAGCGGCCCCTCCGTCAGTTGCACGCCCGCCGTTGGCGGTGCCTCGACATTAGCCGAGCTCGACGCCATCATCACGGTAACTAATTAAGCCTCTTAGCCGAGGACTTCATCTCCTTGCCTTTGACTGGGCATCCCTGACGCCCTACCTGTTTTCACAGGGCGCCGCCGATGTTTCGTGCACTCTCATGCACTTTGTGAATGACGAGTTGGTCGATGTCGCCAAGGGCAAAATCGTTCAACCGAGCAACCCCGTGTTCCACGGTAATCCGATGCCACCCACCATGTATAGGGTTCAACTGGTTCGGGTGCTGCCAGGCTGCGACGAGTTGTTACCTCCGATTCGACCCGCCGGGGCCGACGAAGATGATGTGATGACCCTCAGCGCCTGCCTAAGCTGCCCCCCTACTTTGGCCGAAGAGCCAGATTTGTTTGGGGGCGGGGGACACCACCCCCAAAGACAACACCGCCAGTCGTGCCGGCGCCAAGCCATGGCAAGACCGCTGCAACGCTACCGGACATGCCGGACATCCCTATGGCACAGGATCCGAACATGCATATGGCACAAGATCCGGACGACGACGACAACGACGATGATACATTTACCAACGTCGATAAGTACTTTGCCGAACATGGGTTCGATGACGAATTCTTGGGGCCTCCTTCCCAAGAACCCAACCCTACAAAAGACGATCGCGATCTAGCCGATACCGCAGAGAAACCCAATTGCAACAGGCGTCGTCTGGCGTTCAGTTCTCAGGAGACGCCTCCAACTGCCGACTTCACCAAGCCTCAGATAGGCGAGGTGTGAAATATTATCAGCCCCAACACACTCAAGAAGGCGGTCTGTGAGCAGAACTCAGTCCCATTACAGTAGAAGAAGAAGGGACGGAAAAGAAAGAGTAACAAGGGTGTGAGCCAGCCGGCACCGAGTACGATCCGTGCTCAGGACGGGCCACCTTCACATAAGGATATCTCGAGGAGGGTGCATGTGGCGGGTAGGCCGATGCTACCGACTAATATGCTCAATGCTGCAACCGGTGCTATGCGGAGTTTGCATGACAGTGTTCTTTCTTTGGAGAAGCGGTGTCTCAGAGAGAATAACATGGCATACCCGGTTTTCGTGGCCAAGGTGCCAGAGGGCAAGGGCTTTGTGGATAACTCCATCGGGGGTATGATCGTCCTACGGTTTGATGACATCTTTGCTATGTTTAACCTTTATCCGCTACACTACACCTTCGTTCGCTGAGTATGGAGATGCGGATCATTAGAGACAAGACCCCAGACATCGTGATAGTCGACCCCTTCTACATGCGTGCCAAGACCTTAGGCAGTGCTGGGGACCGGCAAGTCGCGAGTTCTTACCTCGAAGGCGTCATTCTAGCAAACCCAGCTAAGGATAACTTCCTCATGCCTTACTTTCCCGAGTAAGTCGTCCCCTCAACCGCCCGTAACATATGATTTCTTAGATTTCGATCGTTTTTTTTTCTACATTCCGTGTTTTGTTCAGTGACACACACTGCACACTCATCCTCTTAAGCCCGAAATATTCCATGGCCACGTATTTCGACTCGGCCCGTCAGTCGAAGAAAGACTACACAAATATCAAGAAAGTTCTTGATGATGTTCTCCCCGGCTATGCCAAATCTATAGGCACCTTCACCAAGCCAGTTCGTAAGTACGGCAAGCACGTGTTCGCCCACAATACGGTGTTCTGCTGTGTCAAGCAGACGCCTGGCAGTCAGAAAGATGCCTACTACGCCCTCCATCACATGCAGGCGATCGTACGGGACCATAATCACCTTTTGCTACCAAATAATCTCAAAGATTGGGCCGCGAGCTTGTCGGCAATCCAGGACGCGGACATCAGACAAGAATTCTTTCACATCCAGTCAGAGTTTGCGGAAATCATCCATCAAGATGTCCTTCGTACCTCGGGGCAGTTCAACCTTAGAAATCAACCGTCCAATAGTGAGATAGACACAACGCTACAAATGCGGCTGACAACACCCGTGATTTCATGACCATCACGATAGACGGCGGCTTCATCCACGCTCCGGTCCCTTGAGTCGAGTCGAAAGTAGTGATGCTATGTGTAGTTCTGAAACATCGATTGGCTCATGTTGTAATTAAACTTTAATGAACTTGTATGTCTCTTTGGTTGGGACAGTCGTTCAACTTAGATGTAATCGATGCTATTAATGTGTTGCTTTTCTCTTCTGATCCTTTTGTTGCATACTTATATATTGCTTATATATTGTCTATGAATTGTTATTAACATTTTGTTTGGCTAGTGCATAGAGATGCCATCGTATGTCGTGTACAAGGGTAAGGTTCCCGGAGTCTACGACAACTGGGAGGAGTGTCGGAGACAGGTTCACCATTTCAGCGGTAACAGTTACAAAGGGTACACCACTAGGGCGGAGGCAGAAGTTAGATACGCGCGCTATCTAGCGGGAGAGAGGAGGGAGCGTTGGAGGAACCGGATGAAGACCAGTTTCATCGCGATTATGCTCATCGTGATGACCGCATCTCTTTTCTATGTGATGGTAGTTTAGATGATCGATATCGACTTGTAATGTGAAGACAAACTCGCTACTCGCGGTTTCGAGACTTGTAATGTTCTAACTTTGTTCGGTATTTTAAATTCGGAGACTAATATGTTGAATTGTATTCGGAGACTAATCTTCTATTGTATTTGATGAATCTGCTGTTGCTGTGTGGTGCTAGCTATATTCTGTCCAATAATATATTTTTTAACCTGTGAAAATATCAGAAAAGAAAAAAATCCCTAATATTCATACTAGTGGCGCACCACCACATAGTGCACCATTAGTAAGCTAGAGCACACTAATGGCGCATCATCCACCAATGCGCCATTAGTATGCCAAAGCACATCGGTAAATATGGCCCCCTGGGAGGCATACTAATGGCACACCATGGGCTATACTAATGGCGCACTGCGTGCATGGTGCGCCATTAGTATACCAGATACTAATGGTGCACCACAGGTGCGCCATTAGTAAAAAATACTAATGCCGTGATACTAGTGGCGCACCTGTAGTGCGCCATTAGTAGGCAAAATAGGTGCGCCACTAGTAGGCCTTTTCCTAGTAGTAATCATTTGAAGTTTGGATTGCCTGTTTCTCTTTACATAGAAAACCGTCATTTGTAGAATGCTCTTTTGCTTCACTTATATTTGTTAGAGCGTGGGCATATCTTTTGTACAAAGAATTAAACTCCCTTGCTTCACTTATATCTATTTAGAGAGATGACGGGAATTGGTCATTCACATGGTTAGTCATAAAATCCTACATAAAACTTGTAGATCACTGAATATGATATGTTTGATTCCTTGCAATAGTTTTGTGATATAAAGATGGTGATATTAGAGTCATGCTAGTGGGTAGTTGTGGATTAGTAGAAATACTCGTGTTGAGGTTTGTGATTCCCGTAGCATGCACGTACGGTGAACCATTATGTAACAAAGTCGGAGCATGAGGTATTTATTGATTGTCTTCCTTATGAGTGGCGGTCGGGGACGAGCGATGGTCTTTTCCTACCAATCTATCCCCCTAGGGGCATGCGTAGTAGTACTTTGCTTCGAGGGCTAATAAAATTTTGCAATAAGTATGTGAGTTCTTTATGACTAATGTCGAGTCCATGGATTATACACACTCTCACCCTTCCATCATTGCTAGCCTCTCTAGTATCGCGCAACTTTCGCCGATACCATAAACCCACCATATACCTTCCTGAAAACAGCCACCATACCTACCTATCATGGCATTTCCATAGCCATTCCGAGATATATTGCCATGCAACTTCCATCATCATCATCATATACATGACTTGAGCATTCATTGTCATATTGCTTTGCATGATCGTAAGATAGCTAGCATGATGTTTTCATGGCTTGTCCATTTTTTGATGTCATTGCTACGCTAGATCATTGCACATCCCGGTACACCACCGGAGGCATTCCTATAGAGTCACATCTTTGTTCTAGTATCGAGTTGTAATATGGAGTTGTAAGTAAATAAAAGTGTGATGGTCATCATTATTAGAGCATTGCCCCAAGAAAAAAAAGGAGAGGCCAAAGAAGCCTAAATAAAAAAAGGGGGCCAAAGAAGCCCACACACAAAAAAGAAAAAAAGAAAAGGGGGCAATATTACTATCCTTTTACCACACTTGTGCTTCAAAGTAGCACCATGTTCTTCATATCGAGAGTCTCTTGATTTATCACTTTCATATACTAGTGGGAATTCTCATTATAGAACTTGGCTTGTATATTCCAACGATGGGCTTCCTCAAATGCCCTAGGTCTTCATGAGCAAGCAAGTTGGATGCACACCCACTTAGTTTTAGTTTGAGCTTTCATATACTTATAACTCTAGTGCATCCGTTGCATGGCAATCCCTACTCACTCACATTGATATCTATTGATGGGCATCTCCATAGCCCGTTGATACGCCTAGTTGATGTGAGATTATCTTCTCCTTTTTGTCTTCTCCACAACCACCATTCTATTCCACCTATAGTGCTATGTCCATGGCTCACGCTCATGTATTGCGTGAGGGTTGAAAATGCTGAAGCGCGTTAAAAAGTATGAACCAATTGCTCGGCTTGTCATCGGGGTTGTGCATGATGTGAATATTTTGTGTGGTGAAGATGGAGCATAGCCAGACTATATGATTTTGTAGGGATAGCTTTCTTTGGCCTTGTTATTTTGAAAAGACATGATTGCTTTATTAGTGGGCTTGAAGTATTATTGTTTTTATGTCAAATGATAGACTATTGCTTTGAATCACTCGTGTCTTAATATTCAAGCCATGATTAGATATGTGATCAAGATTATGCTAGGTAGCATTCCACAACAAAAATTATCTTTTTTATCATTTAACTACTTGAGGATGAGCAGGAATTAAGCTTGGGGATGCTGATACGTCTCCGTTGTATCTATAATTTTTTATTGCTCCATGCCAATATTATTCAACTTCCATATACTTTTGGCAACTTTTTATACTATTATTGGGACTAACATATTGATCTAGTGCCCAGTGCCAGTTCCTGTCTGTTGCATGTTTTTGGTTTCACAGAATATCCATATCAAACGGAATCCAAACGGGATAAAAACGGACGGAGAAGTATTTTGGAATATTTGTGATTTTTGGTAAGAAAATCAACGCGAGATGGTGCCCGAGGTTGCCACGAGGGTGGGGCCCACAGCCACTACAGGCAGGCGCGCCCCCACCCTTGTGGGCCACCCGTAAGGCGGTTGATGCTCTACTTTGGCCGCAAGAAAGCTAATTCTAGGAAAAAGATCTGGGCGAAGGTTTCAATCCAATCGGAGTTATGGATCTCCAGATATAAAAGAAACGGTGAAAGGGGAGCAGAACAGAACGCAGAAACAGAGAGAGACAGATCCAATCTCGGAGGGGCTCTCGCCCCTCCCACGCCATGGAGGCCAAGTACCAGAGGGGAAACCCTTCTCCCATCTTGGGAGGAGGTCAAGGAAGAAGAATACGAAGGGGGCCCCTCTCCCCTTCTCTTCCGGTGGCGCCGGAACGCTACCGTGGCCATCATCATCATCACAGCGATCTACTCCAACACCCCCGCCATCTTCACCAACATCTCCATCACCTTCCCCCTCTATCTACAGCGGACCACTCTCCCGCAACCCGTTGTACCCTCTACTTGAACATGGTGCTTTCTGCTTCATATTATTATCCAATGATGTGTTGCCATCCTATGATGTCTGAGTAGATTTTTCTTGTCCTATCGGTGGTTGATGAATTGCTATGATTGATTTAATTTGCTTGTGGTTATGTTGCTGTCCTTTGGTGCTCATCATATGAGAGCGCGCGTGGATCACACCATAGGGTTAGTTGTATGTTGATAGGACTATGTATTGGAGGGCAAGAGTGACAGAAGCTTGAACCTAGCATAGAAATTGATGCATACGGGATTGAAGGGGTACCAATTTATCTTAATGCTATGGTTGGGTTTTACCTTAATGAACGTTAGTAGTTGCGGATGCTTGCTAACAGTTCCAATCATAAGTGCATAGAATTCCAAGTCAGGGATAATATGCTAGCAGTGGCCTCTCCCACATAATACTTGCTATCGATCTAGTAAAGTAGTCAATTGCTTAGGGACAATTTTGCAACTCCTACCACCACTTTTCCACACCCGCTATATTTACTTTATTGCTTATTTACTTACAACAGCCCCTACTTTTTATTTACTTGCCCTTCATTATCTTGCAAACCTATCCAACAACACCTACAAAGTACTTCTAGTTTCATACTTGTTCTGGGTAAAGCGAACATCAAGCGTGCGTAGAGTTGTATCAGTGGTCGATAGAACTTGAGGGAATATTTGTTCTGCCTTTAGCTCCTCGTTGGGTTCGACACTCTTACTTATCGAAAACTGTTGCGATCCCCTATACTTGTGGGTTATCAGTAGCATTATAAAATGATCCCTCACTAAATTTCAAGGTATAAGTGTTCTCCCTGAGTATGCACCGTTGCTACAGTTCGTCGTGCCGAGACACCACGTGATGATCGGGTGTGATAAGCTCTACGTTCACATACAACGGGTGCAAGCCAGTTTTGCACATGCAGAATACTCGGGTTAAACTTGACGAGCCTAGCATATGCATATGTGGCCTCAGAACACTGAGACCGAAAGGTCGAGCATGAATCATATAGTAGATATGATCAACATAGTGATGTTCACCATTGAAAACTAATCCATCTCATGTGATGATTGGACATGGTTTAGTTGATATGGATCACTGATCATTTAGATGACTAGAGGGATGTCTATCTAAGTGGGAGTTCTTAAGTAACATGATTAATTGAACTTTAATTTATCATGAACTTAGTCCTGATAGTTTTTGCATATCTATGTTGTAGATCAATAGCTCGCGTATAGCTCCCCTGTTTTATTTTTGATATGTTCCTAGAGAAAAATAAGTTGAAAGATGATAGTAGCAATGATACGGACTAAGCCCGTGATCTGAGGATTATCCTCATTGCTGCATAGAAGAATTATGTCCTTGATGCACCGCTAGGTGACGGACCTATTGCAGGAGCAGATGCAGACGTTATGAACATTTGGCAAGCTCGGTATGATGACTACTTGATAGTTTAGTGTGCCATGCTTTACGGCTTAGAACCGGGACTTCAAAAGCGTTTTGAACGCCATGGAGCATATAAGATGTTCCAAGAGATGAAATTGGTATTTCAGACTCATGCCCAAGTCGAGAGGTATGAGACCTCTGACAAGTACTTTGCCTACAAGATGGAGGAGAATAGCTCAACCAGTGAGCATGTGCTTAGAATGTCTGAGTACTACAATCACTTGAATCAAGTGGGAGTTAATCTTCCAGATAAGATAGTGATTGACAGAGTTCTCTAGTCACTATCACCAAGTTACTGGAACTTCGTGATGAACTATAATATGCAAGGGATAACGAAAACGATTCCCGAGCTCTTCGTGATGCTGAAATCGACAAAGGTAGAAATCAAGAAAAGCATCAAATGTTGATGGTTGACAAGACCACTAGTTTCAAGTAAAAGGTCAAGGGAAAGAAAGGGAACTTCAAGAAGAATGGCAAGCAAGTTTCCACTCCCATGAATAAGCCCAAAGCTAGACCCAAGCATGAAACTAAGTGCTTCTGATGCAAAGGAAATGGTCACTGGAAGCGGAACTGCCCCAAATACTTGGCGGATAAGAAGGATGGCAAAGTGAACAAAATTATATATGATATACATGTTATTGATGTGTACTCCCTCCGGCCGCGAATAAGTGTACTTCTAAATTTTGTTCTAAGTCAAAGATTTCAAAATTTGACCAACTTCATAGAAAGGAGTAGTAACATATATGACATCAAATTGGTATATTATGAAAGTACATTTCAAAACGGATATGTTGATATTAATTTCGTGTCATAAATGTTGCTACTTTTTCCTGTAAAGTTGGTCACAATTTTAAATCTTTGACTTAGGACAAAAGCTAGAAGTACACTTATTCGTGGACGGTGGGAGTACTTTACTAGTGTTCATAGTAGCCCCTGGGTATTTGATACCGGTTCAGTTGCTATGATTAGTAACTCAAAACATGAGTTACAAAATGAACAAAGACTAGTTGAGGGCGAGGTGAGGATGTGTGTTTGAAATGATTCCAAAGGTTGATAAGATCACCATCACACACTCCCTTTACCTTCGGGATTAGTGTTGAACCTAAAATAAATGTTATTTGTTGTTTGCGTTGAGCATAATATGATTGGATCATGTTTATTGCAATAAGGTTATTCATTTAAGTCAAAGAATAATTGTTATTCTATTTACATGAATAAAATCTTCTGTGGTCATACACCCAAGGTGAATGGTTTATTGAATCTCGATCATAGTGGTACACATATTCATGATATTGATGCCAAAATATGCAAAGTTGATAATGATAGTGCAACATACTAGTGGCACTACCATTTAGGTCATATTGGTGTAAAGCGCATGAAGAAACTCCATGCGGATAGACTTTTGGAATCACTTGATTATGAATCATTTGATGCTTGCGAACCATGCCTCTTGGGAAAGATGACTAAGATTCTGTTTTCCAGAACAATGGAGAGAGCCACTGACTTATTGGAAATAATACATACCGATGTATGCGGTCCAATGACTGTTGAGGCTCGCGGCGGGTATCCTTATTTTCTGACCTTCATAGATGATTTAAGCAGATATGGGTATATCTACTTGATGAAACATAAGTTTGAAACATTTGAAAAGTTCGAAGAATTTCAGAGTGAAGTGGAAAATCATCGTAACAAGAAAATAAAGTTTCTACGATCTGATCATGGAGGCGAATATTTGAGTTATGAGTTTGGTCTTCATTTGAAACAATGTGAAATAGTTTCGCAACTCACACCACCTGGAACACCACAACATAATGGTGTGTCCGCATGTCGTAACCGTACATTATTAGATATGGTGCGATATATGATGTCTCTTACCGATTTACCACTATTTTTTGGGGTTATGCATTAGAGACAACTTCATTCACGTTAAATAGGGCACCATCTAAAAATCCGTTGAGACGACACCATATGAACTATGTTTAGCAAGAAACCTAAGTTGTCGTTTCTTAAAGTTTGGGGTTGCGATGCTTACGTGAAAAACTTTCAGCCTGATAAGCTCAAACCCAAATCGGAGAAGTGCGTCTTCATAGGATACCCAAAAAAACTGTTGGGTACACCTTCTATCACAGATCTAAAGGCAAGATCTTTTTTGCTAAGAATGGATCCTTTCTAGAGAAGGAGTTTCTCTTGAAAGAAGTGAGTGGGAGGAAAGTAGAACTTGATGAGGTAATTGTACCTACTCCCTTATTGGAAAGTAGTACATCACAAAAATCAGTTCCAGTGATTCCTACACCAATTAGTGAGGAAGTTAATGATGATGATCGTGAAACTTCAGATCAAGTTACTACCGAACCTCGTAGCTCAACCAGAGTACAATCCGCACTAGAGTGGTACGGTAATCCTGTTCTAGAAGTCATGTTACTAGACCATGATGAACCTATGAACTATGAGGAAGCGATGATGAGCCCATATTCCGACAGATGCCTTGAGGCCATGAAATTTGAGATAGAATCCATGTATGAGAACAAAGTGTGGACTTTGGTGGACTTGCCCGATGATTGGCAAGCCATTGAGGATAAATGGATCTTCAAGAGGAAGACGGACGCTGATAGTAGTGTTACTATCTACAAAGCTCGACTTGTAGCGAAGTTTTTTTTTGACAAGTTCAAGGGGTTGACTACGATGAGACCTTCTCACCCATAGCGATGCTTAAGTCTGTCAGAATCATGTTAGCAATTGCCACATTTTATGAAATCTGGAAAATGGATGTCAAAACTGCATTCCTTAATGGATTTCTTAAAGAAGAGTTGTATATGATACAACAAGAGGGTTTTGTCAATCCTAAAGGTACTAACAAAGTGTGCAAGCTCCAGCGATCCATCTATGGATTGGTGCAAGCATCTCAGAGTTGGAATATACGCTTTGATGAGTTGATCAAAGCATATAGTTTTATACAGACTTGCAGTGAAGCATGTATTTACAAGAAAGTGAGTGGGAGCACTACAACATTTTTGATAAGTATATGTGGATGACATATTGTTGATCGGAAATAATGTAGAATTTTCTGGAAAGCATAAAGGAGTGTTTGAAAGGAGTTTTTCAAAGAAAGACCTCGGTGAAGCTGCTTACATGTTGAGCATCAAGATCTATAGAGATAGATCAAGACGCTTGATAAGATTTTTCAATGAGTACATACCTTGACAAGGTTTTTGAAGTAGTTCAAAATGGAACAGTCAAAGAAGGAGTTCTTGCCTGTATTGCAAGGTGTAAAGTTGAGTAAGACTCAAAACACGACCACGGCAGAAAATAAAAAGAGACTTAAAGTCATTCTCTATGCCTCAGCCATAGGTTCTATAAAGTATGTTATGCTATGTACCAAACCTATTGTGTACCTTGCCATGAGTTTGGCAAGGGGGTATGATATTGATCCAGGAGTGGATCACTTGACAGCGGTCAAAAATTATCCTTAGAAGACTAAGGAGATATTTCTCGGTTATGGAGGTGATAAAGAGTTCGTCGTAAAGAGTTACGCTGATGCAAGCTTTTACACCGATCCGGATGACTTTGAGTCTCAATCTGGATACATATTGAAAGTGGGAGCAATTAGCTAGAGTAGCTCCATGCAGAGCATTGTAGACATAGAAAACTTGCAAAATACATACGGCTCTGAATGTGACAAACCCATTGACTAAGCTTCTCTCACAAGAAAAACATGATCACACCTTAGTACTCTTTGGGTGTTAATCACATAGTGATGTGAACTATTTTATTGACTCTAGTAAAACCCTTTGGGTATTAGTCACATGGCGATGTGAACTAATCACATGGTGATGTGAACTATGGGTGTTAAATCACATGGTGATGTCAACTAGATTATTAACTCTAGTAAAACCCTTTGGGTATTAGTCACATGGCGATGTGAACTAATCACATGGTGATGTGAACTATTGTGTTAAATCACATGGCGATGTGAACTAGATTATTGACTTTAGTGAAAGTGGGAGACTGAAGGAAATATGCCCCAGAGGCAATAATAACGTTGTTATTTATATTTCTTTATAATAAATGTTCATTATTCATTCTAGAATTGTATTAACCGGAAACTTAGTACATGCATGAATACATAGACAAAACAGAGTGTCCCTAGTATGCCTCTACTTGACTAGCTCGTTAATCAAAGATGGTTATGTTTCCTTACCATAGACATGTGTTTTCATTCGATTAACGGGATCACATCATTAGAGAATTATGTGATTGACTTGAGCCATCCGTTAGATTAGCACGATGATCATTTAGTTTGTTGCTATTGCTTTCTCCATAACTTATACATGTTCCTATGACTATGAGATCATGCAACTCCCGAATACCGGAGGAACACTTAGTGTGCTTTGAAATGTCACAACGTAACTGGGTGACTATAAAGATGCTATACAAGTGTCTCCGATGGTGTTTGTTGAGTTGGCATAGATCGAGATTAGGATTTGTCACTCCTTGCATCGGAGAGGTATTTCTGGGCCCTCTCGGTAATGCACATCACTATGAGCCTTGCAAGCAATGTGACTAATGAGTTAGTTGCAGGATGATGCATTACCGAATGAGTAAACATTCTTGCCGGTAACGAGATTGAACTAGGTATGATGATACCGACGATCGAATCTCGGGCAAGTAACATACCGATGACAAAGGGAACAACATACGTTGTTATGCGGTTTGACCGATAAAGACCATCGTAGAATATGTAGGAGCCAATATTAGCATCCAGGTGCCGGTATTGGTTATTGACCGGAGATGTGTCTTGGTCATGTCTACATATTTCTCGAACCAGTAGGGTCCGCACGCTTAACGTTCGATGACGATTTGTATTATGAGTTATGTGACTTGATGACCGGAGTTTGTTCAGAGTCCCGGATGAGATTACGTACGCGACGAGGAGTCTCGAAATAGTCGAGGGCTAAAGATTCATATATTGGAAGGTTTCTTTTGGACATCGAAATGGTTCTCAGTGGTTCGGGCATTTTTCCAGAGTACCAGGAGGTTACCGAAACCCCCCGGGAGAAGTATTGGGCCTATTGGGCCTTATTGGAGGAGAGGAGAGAGGCCACGTGAGAGGGTTGCCCCCCTTGCCCAAACCGCATTGGACTAGGGGAGGGGCCATCCCCCCTCTTTCCTTCTCCCTCTCTCTCCCTTCCCTTTCCCTTCGATGGAAGAAAGGAAAGGGGGGGCGAATCCTACTTGGACTAGGAGTCCAAGTAGGACTCCCCCCTTGGCGCGCCCTACCTGGACGGCCTCCTATCTCCCTTCCTCCTTTATATACGTGGCCAGGGGCACCCCAATAGCATGATAGACAATCTCTTAGCCGTGAGCGGTGCCCCCCTCCACAGTTACACACCTCGGTCATATCCTCGTAGTGCTTAGGCGAAGCCCTGCGCCGGTAACTTCATCATCACCATCACCACACCATCGTGCTGACGGAACTCTCCCTCGGCCTCAACTGGATCAAGAGCACGAGGGGTGTCATCGAGCTGAACATGTGCTGAACGCGGAGGTGCCGTACGTTCGGTGCTTGGATCGGTTGGATCGCGAAGACGTTCGACTACATCAACCGCGTTACTAAACGCTTCTACTTTCGATCAATGAGGGTAGTGGACACACTCTCCCAGCTCGTTGCTATGCTTCTCCTAGATAGATCTTGTGTGATCGTAGGAATTTTTTTGAAATACTACATTCCCCAACAGTTCGATCTGAAGTTTACTTCGGGGAAGATCATGCGACTGAAGAGCGTGCATTATGTTCCCTCCATCAATAAAAATCTTGTTAGCGGATCTCTTCTATGTAGAGATGGCTATAAGCTTGTCTTTGAGTTGAACAAATTTGTAGTATCTAAGTTTGGAACCTTTTTTGGTAAAGGCTATGAGTCAGGAGGCATGTTTCGTTTATCCTTATCAGATGTTTGCAATAAAGTTGTTAATCATGTTTGCAACAATAGTGAATCAAATGTGTGGCATTAACGTCTTTGTCATGTTAACTTTGGTTGCATGTTGCGACTAGCGAAGTTGAACTTAATCCCTAGTTTCACCACGGTCAAGGCATCTAAGTGTCAAGTGTGTGTGCAAGCTAAGCAACCTCGTAAGTCTCACGTGACTACGAAAACGAGAAATCTTGCACCACTAGAACGCATACATTCAGATCTATGTGAAATGAATGGTGTTTTGACAAAAGGTGGAAAGAAATATTTCATGACATTAATTGACGACTCCACTAGGTACTGCCGTGTGTATCATCTGAAATCTAAGGATGAGGCTTATAAATTTTTTAAGATCTATAAAGCTGAAGTGGAAAACCAACTTGATCGGAAAATCAAGAGGCTTAGGTCCACCCGTGGTGGAGAGTAATTTTCAAATGAATTTGATGCTTTTTGTGCGGAACATGGTATAATCCATGAGAGGATGCCTCCCTATTCACCTCAGTCAAATGGGGTAGCCGAAAGAAAGAACCGCACTCTAACTAATTTGGTTAACGTCATGTTAGACACACCAGGTCTATCCAAGGCATGGCGCGGGGAGGCGATATTGACTGCGTGTCATTTCCTAAATCGATTTCCCACAAAGAACAAAGAGATAACTCCATTTGAGGAATGGGAGAACAAAAGATTAAAGCTCTCTTATGTACGAACCTGGGGTTGTTTGGCGAAAGTCAATGTGCCAATTCCAAAGAAGCGCAAGCTTGGACCAAAGACCGTGGATTGTGTTTTCCTGGATATGCTTTTCATAGCATTGGTTATAGATTCTTGGTTGTAAACTCTAAGGTACCTGACATGCATGTCAGTACGATCATCGATTTGAATGATCTGACTTTCTTTGAAGATATCTTTTCCATGAAGGATATGGCTACCTCATCTAATCAGTAGATGCCTGGTTCATCGAATCAGGAACCAGTTACAATTATCGAACCTGCCATTTCGATGGAACACTTTGAAAGTCATGTGAAGGAGAACAATGAAGTTCCTACTAGGAGCAAGAGACAGAGGACTGCAAAGTCCTTTGGTGATGATTTTCTTGTGTATCTCATAGATGACACTCCCAGTTCTATTTTAGAGGCCTATGCATCTGAAGATGCTGACTACTGGAAGGAAGCGGTTCATAGTGAGATGGATTCCATCTTGCTGAATGAAACTTGTGATATGTGGGTGGACCGGTGCTTGGGTACTGTCCTTACTTGGACAAGCATCCCACTTATGATTAACCTCTATTGCAAGCATCCGCAACTACAACAAAAGTATTAAGGTAAACCTAACCATAGCATGAAACATATGGATCCAAATCAGCCCCTTACGAAGCAATGCATAAACTAGGGTTTAAGCTTCTATCACTCTAGCAACCCATCATCTACTTATTACTTCCCAATGCCTTCCTCTAGGCCCAAATAATGGTGAAGTGTTATGTAGTCGATGTTCACATAACCCCACTAGAGGAGAGACAACATACATGTAACATCCTAAATTTTCAATTTGGAATGTTATACACTAGATCATCATTGCATATCATATTTTATTTGCTTTTGGTTTTGATCCTAGAAATTCTACGCAACTCAAGGACCCACGGAGAGAGTTGGGGATTTCGTTATTTCCATATTTGAGTTTTCTCAAATTTTGAGAATAGGATCATTTGATTTTAATTATTTTATCATCAATTATTTCTATTACAAAAATATGAGAGAGGGAATAAAATAACTTTCCCAAAATAAAGAAAAATTGAGGATTTAATAATAGAATCAAATAAGATTTATTTCGGAGTTTTTCGTTATTTTATTTGAATTTAGGAAAAATGTGCGTTTTTCAAAATTTCATTTAGGCCCCAAATAAATGTTCACCTGGTGCGGCTTGATTTTAGAAGCCAGGGAAAATTTATTTCGGGATTTTGGAGTCCGTTTAGTTTTTCTTTTATTTGTTTTTCTGCGCAGAATAATTTAAAAAAACGAACCGACCTACGGGACGTGTTAGGCCCACACTCCTCCGGGGCCGGCCTTTAAAAGCCGGGGCACCCGACCCCGCAGCCCACCGAGCCGCCCCGCTGCCCGAACCCTAGCGCCGCTGTCGCCGCTGCCACCGCTGCTGACCGCTGCCGTCGCCGTTGCCGGTAGATTTTTTTAGACACCGTTTTTTTTCGAAAAACCGTTTGGTTTTTCCGATGGTTTTGTCGTTTTTTTAGTTTCGGTTTTTTTAAATAGATCGGTTTTCTGATTTATTTAATTAGCGAGCGTTCGTCCGTTCGTTCGTTCTAGCGAACATTCGTCGTTTTTCTTTTTCTTGGATTAAATCCGTGATTTTTCTGATCGCGATTCCTGATCCGATTTTCGTTTTAGTATAACTTTTTGCTCGTTTATCGGAATCAGGCGATTCAAGCGCCTGGAGTTTCTCTCGAAACCCTCTATCCGTTTAACCAACTTAAACACGTTTTTGCCACTTTAAAATTGCCCTAGATCCAGAATAGTAAATGAAGCCTGTTTCTTTTGCCGTTTAACTTTTGTTGCTTCGTTTGATTTGATTCTTTTTGCACACCGGAGTTCTTAAGCTGATCCTTCTGGTTAGATCTATTATTTGAGTTTTACCCATGCATTAGATGAATGCTTATTGTATGCTTGTTTGTTTGTCTGCGATAGAATACCCGGAGTGCGCCGCCTGCTACTTCGAATCTCTAGGTTTCGCGGATCATCAGCAAGGCAAGTAACACTTTGATCATACCTCCTACTACCCAGTTTTATTGCATTAGATCAATCCTCAAACATTGCATGATTAGGATCTAATTAAATTGTGGGATGGGAAGTAGTTGAGGTAGTACCTATTACCTGTTTATTATCAAACCCTTGGGAGTTACTTCTATGTTTGCCTATTGTGCCATGCTATGCTAGTAGATGTGGATTGGGTGAGTGATATCCATGACGGATGTGAGTTTGTTAACTAATGGTTTATCTAAGGTGGTAACTTAAACACACATCTGGGTGGATTGAGGTACCTGGGTATTCCAGGATTGCCTTTTTTTTGTGGACCGCCACCCAGGCCCAAAGGGATCATGAGATTTTTCATACTAGAAACTTTCGTGTGCAGCCACAAGCTATTATGGGCTATAGCATAGTTGATTAAGTCGTGCGAACTCTTACAGGGTAGACTAGAAGATGTAGGGGAAAGTAGGTGTAACGGTCTATCCATCGTAAGGTGCTAGCGCTTCTGAAAGACTGTGTCTCGGTCATCCGTCTTCTCAAACACCATGTAGTGCGAGAAACCAAATGGAGGCGATCGAGTCTTGTGGGGAAAAGTGCGCAAACCTCTGCAGAGTGTATAAACTAATCATGATTAGCCGTGTCCCCGGTTATGGACATCTTGAGTATCTAGTACTTGGATTATCATGTGAATCTCAACATGTTACTCTAAAATTTAATTTTGTTGGATTTTGTTTAATGATGATGCTTAATTCGTATTGAGGATGCTGTCAACCATTCTCAATGTTTAACAACTACCATGATAGTTAAATAAAATTTATTCCTTTGGAGTAGGGAAAAATTGGCTTTACGCAAAACTGTAACCATAGAGCTTTCCACCAGCCAAATATGCATATAGTATAGCTATTTCATTCCATTACTCTCTATGTGTTACCTTGCCAGCATATTCCATGTGCTGACCCGTTTCGAGCTGCAACGTTAATGTTGTAGACTTTTTAGACGACGATTAAGGAGTTTTTTAGGTCGTGGTTCTATACTCAATGATGCCGTTGGAGTTCATGGACTCACTTATCTTCCAAGCCTTCCGCTGTTATCGTTATTAGATGGACTTAAGCCATGTTTATTGTAGTAAGTTCTCTATTGATACACTCGATGTAATAAGTGTGTGATTGCTACTCTGTTATAAATCCTTCAAGTACTGTGTGGTGTCAGCATTACTGATCCAGGGATGACACCTGATCACAGAGATCAGACCGTTTGAGGTTTGGTCGCTACAGAGATGGTATCAGAGCACACGCTAACTGTAGGACACGACCACTAAGCTAAAAGACCTAGATCACTATTCACTCTCTTCTCTTCTGACCTCTCATCTTTTCTACTCTTTAGGATGGCGGATGCAAGGAACAAGTTCACGCAACCGGATGAAGATACACCCTTTGGACGCCACTTGAAGGAAGTCACTAGATACCTGAACATAGGAGTACCAAGCTTCGTCGGAACCTACAACGCCACTTTACCTGAAGAGGAGCGCTGGATGATTCAAGTTCAAGTTCCAGGAAGGACGTTCATGCCAGTCACTGAACCCATAGAGTTTTCTTTTGATGCACCAACTTTTGATGCAGCTCACATTGCCATGGGACGCATTGGAGAAGTCTACCGCAATGACCTCAAGGATACTATCTACCAGATTTGTGGGCACCGAGATGAGCATTGGGAGATGATCAGCACCAGAAAGGATAGATCAATTGCAGCTTTTATCCAGGAATTAAACCAGCACATTCGACGACAGGAGAACCAGATGTGCGTCGACATGATAGACCTGAAGAAGGCTAAGACAAGAATCAAGGAACTGGAGGAAGAACTCAAGGCTACACGTGAAGATTATGAAGAAGAAATTGAAGTATTGGTGGAGAAGAATGATGATCTGATCAAGAAGATCGGAATATTTATGGGAGGCCCTACACCAGTAGATGAAGACGAAGAACCCAAGGAGATTCGCCCGGAAGACTACATCATCATCGACGACACCGACTCGGACCCAGATGATAGCAATGATGACTATGTTGATGAAGACGGAGCAGATATCATGGAGTCTGCAACTGAAGAATATTCCTAGTAGACCACCTCATCAGTAGTAGTAGTCCACCATGTAAATACAGTAGTCCGAGCACTTTTGCGATAGTTAGATTGATTCTATGCCCTTGTTTGATTGAATGAAGTGAATTGTTTGCTTTTGCCTCATGTGCATATGGGTAGTGTTTTCTCTTTAGACCCCCTATATTCTTAAATCTCATCTTTTCTAAACCCTCAGATGCCTCCGAGATGTGACCCCGGATTTACCTTTCCACCAGAGCTCACCCAGTTGATCCAGCAGCAGAACACATTGATGCAGTTGCTAGTCCAGAATCAGAATCAGGGGAACAACAACAACAGCCCACCACCACCACCACCTGTTGATCACTTAGCCCGTTTTCTTAGGCTGAATCCACCGGTGTTTTCCAGTAGCAGATTATTGGCTCCAGAAGACAGCTAGAGAGTTGACCACAGCAGGATGCACAGATGCAGAGAAGGTGAAGTTTGCCGCACATCAGCTTGAAGGACCCGCAGCATCATGGTGGGAGAATCTCACAGCCACTTTCCCTGTCGACGCTGTCACGTGGGACCAGTTTCAGCAGGCTTTTCATACTGCCCATGTTTCAACAGGAGCTATGGCCATGAAGAAGCGTGAGTTTCGCAACTTGCGCCAAGGAGGACGGACAGTTGGCCAGTCTGTGGAGGACTTTAGTAAATTAGCATGTTATGCCCCAGACGACGTTGCTACAGATGCAGCTAAGCAGGAGAAGTTTCTGGAAGGACTGAATGATGAGTTGAGCATGCAGTTGATGATAGCAACCTTCAACAACTACCAGGAGTTGGTAGATCGTGCTCTTATGATTGAAGGCAAGCAGCAGCAAATTGAGAACCGCAAGAGGAAATATGGACAAGGAAAGTACAATTCTGGAGCTCAGCAAAAGCCACGTTTTACCCCTAGATTGGGAGGACATTTTCAGCATACCCATGGAGGAGGTAGCTCGCACAATCACAGCGGCACCAAGAATGGTAATGGTAATGGAGGAAGCAACGCCAGAACCGTACCAACCCATCAACCCCAGCCAAGAAAGACCTGAGCCAAGTCACTTGCTTTAAGTGCCAGAAGACCGGACATTATGCCAATGAATGTCCTGAAGGACAGAATGGCAATGGAAGCTCTGGGAAGAAGCCGAACCCTTTCAACAGGGGACAGGTGAACCACGTTAACGTGGAGGAGGTTGAAGAGCAGCCAGATGCAGTCATCGGTAAGTTCTTGGTTAAGTCATTGACTGCACTCGTTCTTTTTGATACTGGTGCATCGCATTCAAACATACACAACTGGAATTAGCTACTTTGCCATCTGCCAGCTCTTTGCCGTCGGCTAGCAGACGACAAAGAAGCTCCTTGCCATCAGCTACCGAAAAGCGGACGGCAAAGAAATGGCAGATGGTAAAACAGGCCTTTGCCGTCAGCCGGCTCTTTGCCGTCAGCCAGCGGACGGCAAAGAAACTTTGTCGTCCGCTGGCTGACGGAAAAGAGAGAGGTGGCCCACACCCCCCGCCCGTTTAGAAAAAACTTAACGCCCCACCTCTTTGTCGTCCGCTAGCGGACGGCAAAGGGAGATAATGGCGGACGGCAAAGATAGGAGGACGGCAAAGAAGGGCCTACCTAACGGCCCCACCCCCTGCCCGTTACTCTCTGTTCTCTCCATCTCTCCTCCCTGACGCCCCGCACCCACCGCCGCCCCCGCCCCCCGCCGCCGCCCCCGCACCCGCCCCCCCACCCGCCGCCCGGCGCCGCCCCAGCCGCCCGGCGCCGCCCCCACCCCCGCCACTGCTCCCGCCGCCCGGCGCCGCCCCAGCCGCCCGGCACTGCCCCCGCCCCCCCACCCGCCGCCCGGCGCCGCCCCCGCCACTGCTCCCGCCGCCCGGCACCGCCCCAGCCGCCCGGCGCCGCCCCCGCCACTGCTCCCGCCGCCCCCCTTGTCACCGCCCCCGTCGACCGTCCATTGCTCCGGTGAGGGACTACTTTTTTTCTTTCTGTTTTTTCTTTTTTTTTGCTATTTAATTATTAGTGCTAGATTGTGTTAGTGTTAGTGTTAGAAAAGACTTAGAAGAAGTAGAAGTAGTAGAAGAAGTAGAAGAAGAAGAAAAGGAAAGAAGTAGAAGAAGAAGAAGAAGAAAGGAAGAAAAGAAAAGAAGTAGAAAAAAGATGAAAAAAGAAGAAGAAGAAAAGAAGTAGAAGAAGTAGAAGAAGAAGAAGAAGAAGAAGAAGAAGACCCCGACACGCCACCCCGACACCCCGGCACGACAGCCCGACCCCGACCCCCGACCCCCCGACCCCCGACCCCCTGACCGCGACACGCCACCCCCGACACCTGGGCCCGAAACCCCGACCCCGACCCCCGACCCCCGACACCGACCCCAGACACCCCGACCCCGACACGCCACCCCGACGCCACGGCCCGACACCCCGACCCCGACCCCCGACACCCCGACCCCGACCCCCGACACCTCGACCCCGACATGCCACCCCGACACCCCAACCCCGACCCCCGACATCCTGACACCACACCCCGACCCCAACACGACACCCCGACACCCGACCCCGACCTCGACCCCCCGACACCTGACCCCCTGACCCCCCAACCCCGACACCCCGACCCCGACACCACACCCCGACAACCGACCCCCTGACCCCGACACCCCGACCCCCCGACCCCGACACAGCACCCCGACCCCCGACACCTCCCGAAAAGGTGTTATTTGGCCTTTCAGAGGCCGACGGGGTCATATATTTGTGAATTATTAGTTAGGTCATATATTCTTCGATTTTGTTATGAAAAACATCATATATAATTGTGTTGACCGGGTAGTTTTAAATGTGCAATTGTTTCATCGCTGCGAGGTTTGGTGTTCGACGACCTCGCCGTGCGTCTGACGAGCTCTGCTCCTTCATTCGTGGGTGAGCACAAATGACATGTCCTCCTCCCCCATTAATTATTTGCTCTATTCCGATGAAACTTGATAGCTAGCTATATATGTGTCTTGAATCATCAGTATGCGTAACCAATATGTGTCTCCCGTTCGAAAGCGTCATAGTTATAAATATGCATGCATTTGCATATTTATAACCTTGATTCTTTCGAATTGTCCAACGCTATCCATGGACAGCCCGAGTATGTGTAGATTGGGTTTGTTTTCCCATATGCTTTGCTCCGGATCCGACGCATAAATTTCGTCAGTGCCTCCCCTGTTGTTCTCCGGGTACACATCCTCTCTGTTTATTGTAGAGACATGTATCAGGAGAATAGCGGGGAGGTGCTGCCGAAATTTTGTGTCGGATCCGGAGCATAGCATGGGAAAATGAACCCAATCTACACATACACGGGTGGGATTAGGACCTATCATTACCTATTAGAGTGTAGGTTGCATGGATGTAATAAAATTGACAAAGTAGATCAACTGATGAATATATACATGGTGAATTACATATATAATTGTTGTGTGTCCAGTTGCTCTGAAAGTCAAGATGAGTGACCGTGCGTGGATGTATACCGGTCACACTGGTCAGAACAAATGGAGCGCTGAATGGTTCACAAAAACCAAGGGGTTTGTGCAAGCCGCATTTGCAAATGGCCAAAAGAAAACCTGGTGCCCCTGTTTCCGGTGCGGAAATTGGGAAAAGAAGACAGAGGCTGAAATGGGCAAACACCTGTAGAAGAGTGGTTTTACGCCCGATTATACGGTGTGGACATTTCATGGTGAGTCTGCCCAACGTGACCGAGCTGAGGTGGATCGTCGTCGCACCGACGAGCATGGTACCAGGATGGAAAACATGGTGCAAGACTATGATGATGCTCGGGATTTGGACGAGGAGATGGAGGAATCTGCAAAGGCCTTCAATGAAATGTTGGAGTCTTCAAAACGTCCGCTCCACGAGCACACTGAGCTTTGTCAGTTGGATGCCATCTCACAAGTAATGGCTCTGAAGGCTCAGTTCAACTTGGGCAGAGAATGCTATGACGCAATTATGACAGTATTTGGACGCTTTCTACCCAAAGGCCATGTAATGCCTGCAAACCTGTACCAGTCGGACAAAATCCTCCATGCACTGAAGATGCCCTATGAGAAGATACATGCCTATGAGAAAGGATGTGCCTTATTTAGGCTTGACTATGCGAACTTGAACTATTGTCCCATTTGCAAGTCTTCCAGGTATATTGTGGTAGACAACGGTATGGGTGAGAAGACACAAACCAAAATCCCCATTAGTGTTCTTCGGTATATGCCAATCGTACCAATACTTCAACGTCTTTTCATGGTCAAAGAGACGGCCAGACAGATGACATGGCACAAAATAGGCAAAAGAACCGAACTAGATGCAGATGGGAATCTGATGATGGTACACACATCGGATGGTGTTGCATGGAAAAAGTTTGATGAATTACATGCTGACAAAGCGGCAGATCCGAGGCATCCTTGAGTTGGCATCAGCACAGATGGGTTCAGTGTGTTTGGTATGACGGCAGCCCAATACAGTTGTTGGTCCGTATTTGTCTTTCCACTCAATCTCCCCCCCGGACAGATTATGCAAAGAAAGAACATTTTCCTGATGTTGATAATTCCAGGACCCAACTATCCGGGGGAAAATATGAATGTGTACATGCAGCTGCTTAAGGACGGATTGCAAGAAGCCTGGGATAATGGGTTCAAGACATACGACGCCTTTAGCAAACGGAACTTCATAATGCGTGTCTGGTACATGTACTCGACGCATGACTTGCCGGCGTATGCGCTATTCGTTGGCTGGTGTGTGCATGGAAGGTTTCCGTGCCCCACATGCAAGGGAGCTCTTGAGTTTCATTGGCTTCAGGCCGGTCGCAAGTTTTCTTGCTTCGACATGCATAGACAATTCCTGGATCCTCGCCATAAGTTCAGGAAAGACAAGAAGAACTTCATCAGGGGTAGAGTTGTCAAAAACTCTGCACCACCTGCATTGATAGGCCAACAGACCCTGGATCAGTTAAACGCTCTCGAGTAAGGAGAAGTACATGAAGGTAATTCTTAAGGCCTTGTACTTACTTCCTTCATTTAGTAATTCATAGCCGTAGCGCTCAAGTTTCTATTTGCTAACTTAGGCCCCTCCAAGATGGTGTGTGGATTGGATGGATTGTTGGGAGGTGTTGGTCAATGAGTGGTGCTCAAAAGAATGGCTGGCCACCCACAAAGAGGCCAAGGACAAACGTGCCCAAATGGAAGGTGTGCCACACCACCAAGGCAGCTCCAACTTATTTCAGTACGGGCGGAACTGGGTATGTGGTTTGCTTCATGATTCATGCAATTCATTCATCATGCTAGCTTTAGCCATTTAATTACTAAATTACTTTGTTTCTCTCTTTCAGGCACGCTACAATAAGGCGGATAAGGTGCCAGAGGTGTACGACCTATATGCCATGGCCCACACTGGCCCTTACAAGAAAGTCAAGGTATTCTCTGTGTCTGACCTTGATGATCCAAAGAACTTCACCAACATCTCCGCCCACGACAAGCTCGTGCAATATAGAGATCAGGGGAAGGCGAGGAAAGGGGAGGACTTTAACCCGAGCCAGGGTCCCATTGATATAGAGCTGCTGATGATATCTGGTGGCGGGAGGTCCCATGTCTCCATAGCCATGGGAGATGGACTTATCCATTGTCCTAGCACTCTCCCGGAGATCAAGGCGCGCCAGTCAAGCTCCGCTCCTGAGATAAGGCCTCGTGAACGGCCAGTCCAACTCACCTTCAAGGTTAGTTAACGTACTCAGCTATCTTTCTCCATTCATTGTGTGCGCTTCCATCAATGATTACAAATGTTCATGTGAGTGGTGTTGTAGGCTGCTATACAGAGTGAGAGAGATAGAACGGTGAAACTTCTGGCGGAGGCGGCGGAGAGGCAGCGGGAGTTGGAGGAGAGGACGACAAAGATGTTGGAGGAGGAGAGGGCACGGAATGACATGCAGGCAAGGGCCATGTACGAGCTCCTTGTGGTAAGTTTCTTCTGCAGATTACTTGCTAGTCTTAACATTTGAGTCTCATTACTAACTAGTATGACTCTGTTGTGAAAACCAAATGTGTAGTCTGTGTGCGAGAAGTCCGGTCAGACCGCTCCGCCGATGCCAGTGATTGCTCCTGGGAGCACGGTGAGTTTAATTTGAATGGACATTACTTGCTAGTCTTAACATTTGAGTGTCATAATGCTAATGAGACATTGGAAATGATCTTTGGTGCAGCTTAACTCCAGAAACGCATCGCACGATCCTTCTCCAGCTACCGGCGCGAGCCATCCCGCTTCTTCTCCAGCTACCGGCGTGAGCCAGCCCGCTCCTACATCTTCGTGATCATGGTAAGTTTCTCTAGTGTTTTGCTTAACAAATGCATAAAGACCTAGACTTAGCTTTATTTCCTCCAATATGCTTACCATAATGACCTAGAGTTAGCTTCTTTTGCTCCAAAATGACTTAATAAGCTTACTGACCTCATAAACCATCCATTCTACCTAAGTTAGCTCTAAAATGACTCATTTTACCTTAGTTAGCTTACAAGTGATCCAATTTATCCAAGTTAGCTCTAAAATGACCCATTTTACGTAGATTAGCTCCTAAATGATCAATTTTACCTACGTTAGCTTTAAAATGACCCATTTCACCTAGGTTAGCTCATAAACGTGGCATTTCACCTAGGTTAGCTCCAAAATGACCCATTTCACCTAAGTTAGCTCAAAAACGATCCATTTTACCTTAGTTAGCTCAAAAACGTGGCATTTCACCTTAGTTAGCTCATAAAAGACCCATTTCAACTAAGTTAGCTCCAAAATGATCAATTTCACCTAGGTTAGCTCCAAAATGACCCATTTCACCTAAGTTAGCTCAAAAACGATCCATTTTACCTTAGTTAGCTCAAAAACATGGCATTTCACCTTAGTTAGCTCATAAAAGACCCATTTCAACTAAGTTAGCTCCAAAATGATCAATTTCACCTAGGTTAGCTCCAAAATGACCCATTTCACCTAAGTTAGCTAAAAAACGATCCATTTTACCTTAGTTAGCTCAAAAACATGGCATTTCACCTTAGTTAGCTCATAAAAGACCCATTTCAACTAAGTTAGCTCCAAAATGATCAATTTCACCTAGGTTAGCTCATAAACGACCTATTTCACCTAAGTTAGCTCATAAACGATCCATTTTACCTTAGTTAGCTCAAAAACGTGGCAATTCACCTTAGTTAGCTCATAAAAGACCCATTTCAACTAAGTTAGCTCCAAAATGATCAATTTCACCTAGGTTAGCTCCAAAACGACCCATTTCACCTAAGTTAGCTCAAAAACGATCCATTTTACCTTAGTTAGCTCAAAAACGTGGCATTTCACCTTAGTTAGCTCATAAAAGACCCATTTCAACTAAGTTAGCTCCAAAATGATCAATTTCACCTAGGTTAGCTCATAAACGACCCATTTCACCTACGTTAGCTCAAAAACGATCCATTTTACCTTAGTTAGCTCAAAAACGTGGCATTTCAACTTAGTTAGCTCATAAAAGACCCATTTCAACTAAGTTAGCTCCAAAATGGTCAATTTCACCTAGGTTAGCTCCAAAATGACCCATTTCACCTAAGTTAGCTCAAAAACGATCCATTTTACCTTAGTTAGCTCAAAAACATGGCATTTCACCTTAGTTAGCTCATAAAAGACCCATTTCAACTAAGTTAGCTCCAAAATGATCAATTTCACCTAGGTTAGCTCATAAACGACCTATTTCACCTAAGTTAGCTCATAAACGATCCATTTTACCTTAGTTAGCTCAAAAACGTGGCATTTCACCTTAGTTAGCTCATAAAAGACCCATTTCAACTAAGTTAGCTCCAAAATGATCAATTTCACCTAGGTTAGCTCCAAAACGACCCATTTCACCTAAGTTAGCTCAAAAACGATCCATTTTACCTTAGTTAGCTCAAAAACGTGGCATTTCACCTTAGTTAGCTCATAAAAGACCCATTTCAACTAAGTTAGCTCCAAAATGATCAATTTCACCTAGGTTAGCTCATAAACGACCCATTTCACCTACGTTAGCTCAAAAATGATCCATTTTACCTTAGTTAGCTCAAAAACGTGGCATTTCACCTTAGTTAGATCATAAAAGACCCATTTCAACCAAGTTAGCTCCAAAATGATCGATTTCACCTAGGTTAGCTCATAAACGACCCATTTCACCTAAGTTAGCTCAAAAATGATCCATTTTACCTTAGTTAGCTCAAAAATGTGGCATTTCACCTTAGTTAGCTCATAAAAGACCCATTTCAACTAAGTTAGCTCCAAAATGATCAATTTCACCTAGGTTAGCTCATAAACGACCCATTTGACCTAGGTTAGCTCATAAATGACCCATTTCACCTAGGTTAGCTCATAAACAACCTATTTCACCTAGGTTAGTTCATAAACTACCCATTTCACCTAGGTTAGCTCATAAACGTGGCATTTCACCTAAGTTAGCTAATATATGGCATATACTTCTTCTTTTAGTCTTCTTCTTCTATTCTTTTTCTTCTAGTCTAATTCTTCTTCTAGTCTTCTTTTTCTAACTTTCTTATTTGTCATTTTGCAGGTTTCATTCACTTCACGGAAGCCAGCTTCTTATGATGGATTGCTTGCTTTTTCCTGTTTTTTCCTTTGATGCACTTCTTGTATTCTGCTCGCTTGCTATGATGAAACTTTGCATATTGTAATATGTATGGATCGATGGAACTATGTGCAACCTACTATGTATGTATGGATGGATATATATGTGCTGGATATTTATTATGTTGGATATATATGTGCTGGATATTTATGTGATGGATATATATGTGTTGTGAAATATTTGTTGTGATAATTGTTGGATATAAGAAAAACAGAACAAAAAATAGGCAGTGCAGGCTCTTTGCCGTCCGCGGCGGACGGCAAAGACCCCTTTGCCATCGGTGGCAGACAGAAAAGGGGGCACGTGGCGCCCACCTGTTGCTTCCTGGGGATGGACCATTTCGCCAATTTGCCTACCGTGGCGGACGGCAAAGCCAAGCTGATGGCAAAGACTTTGCCTTTGCCGTCCGCCGGGCAGACGGCAAAAAAGAGCGGGCGCTGATGTATAGCTGACGTCGTCTGGCGGACGGCAAAGGCCGCCATTAGCCGCCTAACGGAGTGACGCTGGCGGACGTGCAACATTTTGCCGCCCCCCCTTTGCCGTCAACCGCTGTAGGCAAAGGGCTCTTTGCCATCTACCATAAAAAGCCGACGGCAAAGGACCTGTTTGCCGACCCTATCTTTGCCGTCACTATTTGCCGTCCGCGGCGGACGGCAAAGTGCTTTGCCATCAGCCGTCCCTGCCTTTGCCGTCCGCCATGGCAGACGGCAAAGTACTGGATTCCTGTAGTGATATCAAGGGGATTTGTGGATAAGTATAACCTGCCCACTAAGGTTCTTAGAACACCTATGCTAGTAATCTCACCAGGAGCGGAGTATATGGCCAGTCAAGGATGTTTTCAAGTGCCATTGAGTATAGGTAGGCATGTGTTTCCCTCGGATTTAATCATTTTGGAATCACAAGGATTGGATGTAATTCTGGGTATGGATTGGTTTTCGATGTATGGAGGAAACATCGATTGCGCCAGTAAGTCGATCTTGCTTACCACCCCAGAAGGGAGAAGGATCAAGTATGTATCCTGACATGTGCCAAAAGGGACTCAAGTAAATTGTTTAACAGGAGTTGTGCAGGAGGAAGTACCAGTGGTAAGGGATTTCCCTGAAGTATTTCCAAAAGAGTTGCCAGGCATGCCACCGGATAGAGATATTGAGTTCTTGATTGAGCTATTGCCAGGCACAGGGCCAATATCGAAGGGACCATACAGGATGTCTGCAAAGGATTTGGTGGAGATTAAGAAGCAGATTAAGGAGTTACTGGATAAAGGTTACATTCGCCCAAGTTCGTTGCCTTGGGGATCACCAGTACTTCTAGTGGAGAAAAAGGATGGATCGTTAAGGATGGTTGTTGACTATCGTGGGTTGAATGAAGTAATGATCAAGAACAAGTACCCACTACCAATGATCAATGATCTGTTTGATCGATTGCAAGGAGCTAAGGTATTTTCCAAGATCGATCTGCGATCAAGATACCACCAGTTGAAGATTCGAGAACATGATATACCTAAGACATCTTTTACCACCAGGTATGGGTTGTACGAGTATACTGTTATGTCATTTGGTCTGACTAACGCACCTGCCTATTTTATGAACATGATGAACAAAGTGTTTATGGAGTTCTTGGATAAGTTCGTCGTGGTGTTCATCGATGATATCCTGGTTTACTCGAAGAATGAAGAGGGGCATAAGGAACATTTGCGATTGGTTCTTGAGAAGCTCAGAGAACATCAGTTGTATGCCAAGTTCAGCAAATGTGAGTTTTGGTTGAAGGAAGTAGGATTCCTTGGACACGTTATATCCGGAGAAGGTATATCAGTAGATCCCACTAAAGTTGATACCGTGACCAAGTGGGAAGCACCAACCACAGTTGGCGAGATCCGGAGTTTCCTTGGACTCGCAGGATACTACCGGAGATTTATTGAGAATTTCTCAAAGATTGCGAAGCCTATGACTGAACTGTTAAAGAAGGATACCAAGTTCATGTGGACCGAGGAGTGTGAGGCTAGTTTCCAGGAGTTGAAGAAACATTTGGTTACTTCACCAGTGTTGATTTTGCCAGACCAGACCAAGGATTATGAGGTGTATTGCGACGCTTCACGTCGAGGACTTGGAGCAGTGCTTATGCAGGAAGGGAGAGTTGTTTCATATGCCTCAAGACAGCTTAAACCGCACGAATTGAATTATGCTACGCATGATTTGGAGTTAGCAGCCGTAGTGCATGCATTGAAAACATGGAGACATTTCCTCATTGGAAATCATTGTGAGGTGTACACGGATCACAAGAGTTTGAAATACATTTTCACGCAGAAGGAGTTAAACCTCAGGCAAAGGAGATGGTTGGAGATCATCAAGGATTATGATATGAGATTGCATTACCATCCCGGAAAGGCTAATGTAGTAGCTGACGCATTAAGCCATAAGAGCCACGTCAACACACTAATGATGGGAGAAATACCAAAGGAGTTAGCCGAGGATCTTCGTGAGCTATGTTTGGAAATAGTTCCGAGAGGCTATGTAGCAGCATTGGAGATTTAGTCAACTTTGATGGATAGAATCAGAGAAGCCCAAAAGACTGACAAGGAGATTGCCTCTATAAAGGAGAAAATGAGCGAAGGGAAGGCTAAAGGATTTCGTGAGGATGAGAACGACACCCTATGGTTTGAAGACCGTGTTTATGTGCCCAATGACCCGGAGATCAGGAGGTTGATTCTGCAAGAGGCACACGATTCACCATATTCGATTCACCCAGGAAATACCAAGATGTATTTGGATTTGAAGGATATTTTCTGGTGGACCGGAATGAAGAAAGACATTGTTGAGTATGTAGCAGTTTGTGATGTATGTCAGAGAGTAAAGGCAGAGCATCAGAAGCCAGTGGGATTGCTACAACCATTGCCGATACCCGAATGGAAGTGGGATAAGTTAGGCATGGATTTTATCACAGGATTACCCAGACCTCGTTCAGGCTATGACTCGATTTGGGTTGTAGTCGATCGGTTGACAAAAGTAGCTCATTTCATCCTGGTAAAGACCACTTACACCAGTGCTAAGTTGGCAAAGATATACATGACCAGGATCGTATGCTTATATGGAGTTCCGAGGAGTATAGTATCAGATAGAGGAACCCAGTTTACCTCAAAGTTCTGGAATCAGTTGCACGAAACTTTGGGTACCAGGCTAGAGTTCAGCACAGCTTTTCATCCACAGACAGATGGACAGACCGAGAGAGTCAATAAGATTTTGGAGGACATGCTGAGAGCTTGTGCGCTAGATTATGGATCTAGTTGGGACGAGAATTTGCCGTATGCCGAGTTCTCTTACAACAACAGCTATCAATGCAGTTTAAAGATGGCCCCTTTCGAAGCCTTGTACGGAAGAAGGTGCAGTACACCGTTGTCATGGGATGAAGTTGGAGACCGCCAGTTGTTTGGACCTGATTTGATTAAGGAGTCTGAACAGAAGGTGAAATTAATTCGCGATAGGCTCAAGGTAGCTCAATCCAAGCAAAAGAGTTATGCATATTCTAAACACAAGGAGACAGTTTACGAAGTCGGAGATAGAGTTTATCTTCGAGTATCCCCACTTCGGGGAACCAAGCGCTTTGGTGTTAAGGGAAAGTTAGCCGCACGATTTGTAGGACCATACCGAGTATTGGAACGTATGGGAGAAGTGGCCTACAAGTTGGAATTGCCCGAAGGATTGTCAGGAGTTCATGATGTGTTCCACGTTTCCCAGCTGAAGAAGTGCCACGCGGAGATGGCTGACACACCCTTGAGAGACACAGTGTCGTTGGAAGCAATTCAGTTGGATAACAACTTGACCTATGAGGAGAAACCAGTTAAGATTCTAGAGTATGCCAGTCGAGTCACCCGCAGCAAGGTTATCAAGTTTTGCAAGGTTCAGTGGAGCCACCACACGGAGGATGAAGCCACCTGGGAGCGAGAGGAAGATTTGCTCAAGGACCACCCTCACCTATTTTCCAGCCAACCCGAATCTCGAGGGCAAGATTCATCTTAAGGGGGGTAGGTTTGTAACATCCCAAATTTTCAATTTGGAATGTTATACACTAGATCATCATTGCATATCATATTTTATTTGCTTTTGGTTTTGATCCTAGAAATTCTACGCAACTCAAGGACCCACGGAGAGAGTTGGGGATTTCATTATTTTCATATTTGAGTTTTCTCAAATTTTGATTATTTTATCATCAATTATTTCTATTACAAAAATATGAGAAAGGGAATAAAATGACTTTCCCAAAATAAAGAAAAATTGAGGATTTAATAATAAAATCAAATAAGATTTTATTTCGGAGTTTTTCGTTATTTTATTTGAATTTAGGAAACATGTGCGTTTTTCAAAATTTCATTTAGGCCCCAAATAAATGTTCACCTAGTGCGGCTTGATTTTAGAAGCCCGGGAAAATTTATTTCGGGGTTTTTGGAGTTTGTTTAGTATTTCTTTTATTTGTTTTTCTGTGCAGAATAATTTAAAAAAAAACGAACCGGCCTACGGGCCGTGTTAGGCCCGGACTCCTCCGGGGCCGGCCTTTAAAAGCCGGGGCACCCGACCCCGCAGCCCACCAAGCCGCCCCGCCGCCCGAACCCTAGCGCCGCCGCCGCCGTCGCAGCGTCGCCGCACCGCCTCGCCGCCCCGCCGCCGCCCCCCGCTGCCGCCGCCAACCGCCGCCGCCGCCCCGCCGCCGACCGCCACCACCGCCGGAGTTCTCGCCGGAGTTGCCGGTAGATTTTTTTTAGACACCGGTTTTTTTTTCCGAAAAACCGTATGGTTTTTCCGACAGTTTTGCCGTTTTTTTAGTTTCGATTTTTTAAATAGATCGGTTTTCTGATTTATTTAATTAGCGAGCGTTCGTCCGTTCGTTCGTTCTAGCGACCGTTCATCGTTTTTCTTTTTCTCGGATTAAATCCACGATTTTTCTGATCGCGATTCCTGATCCGATTTTCGTTTTAGTATAACTTTTCGCTCGTTTATCGGAATCAGGCGATTCAAGCGCCTGGAGTTTCGTCTCGAAACCCTCTATCCGTTTAACAAACTTAAACAAGTTTTTGCCACTGTAAAAATTGCCCTAGATCCAGAATAGTAAACAAAGCCTGTTTCTTTTGCCGTTTAACTTTCGTTTGCTTCGTTTGATTTGATTCTTTTTGCAAACCGGAGTTCTTAAGTTGAACCTTCTGGTTAGATCTCTTATTTGAGTTTTACCCATGCATTAGATGAATGCTTATTGTATGCTTGTTTGTCTGTCTGTGATAGAATACCCAGAGTGGGCCGCCTGTTACTTCGAATTTCTAGGTTTCGTGGATCATCAGCAAGGCAAGTAACACTTTGATCATACCTCCTACTACCTAGTTTTATTGCATTAGATCAATCCTCAAACATTGCATGATTAGGATCTAATTAAATTGTGGGATGGGAAATAGTTGAGGTAGTACCTATTACCTGTTTATTATCAAACCTTTGAGAGTTACTTCTACGTTTGCCTATTGTGCCATGCTATGCTAGTAGACATGGATTGGGTGAGTGATATCCATGACAGATGTGAGTTTGTTAACTAATGGTTTATCTAAGGTGGCAACTTAAACACACATCTGGGTGGATTGAGGTACCTGGGTATTCCAGGATTGCCTGTTTTTTTTGTGGACCGCCACCCGGGCCTAAAGGGATCATGAGATTTTTCATACTAGAAACTTCCGTGTGCAGCGACAAGCTATTATGGGCTCTAGCATAGTTGATTAAGTCGTGTGAACTCTTACAGGGTAGACTACCAGATGTAGGGGAAAGTAGGTGTAACGGTCTATCCATCGTAAGGTGCTAGCACTTCTGAAAAACTGTGTCTCGGTCATCCGTCTTCTCAAACACCATGTAGTGCAAGAAACCAAACGGAGGCGATATTGACTGCATGTCATTTCCTAAATCGATTTCCCACAAAGAACAAAGAGATAACTCCATTTGAGGAATGGGAGAACAAAAGATTAAAGCTCTCTTATGTACGAACCTGGGGTTGTTTGGCGAAAGTCAATATGCCAATTCCAAAGAAGCGCAAGCTTGGACCAAAGACCGTGGATTGTGTTTTCCTGGGATATGCTTTTCATAGCATTGGTTATAGATTCTTGGTTGTAAAATCTAAGGTACCTGACATGCATGTCGGTATGATCATCGAGTCGAATGATCTGACTTTCTTTGAAGATATCTTTTCCATGAAGGATATGGCTACCTCATTTAATCAGTAGATACCTGGTTCATCGAATCAGGAACCAGTTACAATTATCGAACCTGCCATTTCGATGGAACACTTTGAAAGTCATGTGAAGGAGAACAATGAAGTTCCTACTAGGAGCAAGAGACAGAGGACTGCAAAGTCCTTTGGTGATGATTTTCTTGTGTATCTCATAGATGACACTCCCAGTTCTATTTTAGAGGCCTGTGCATCTGAAGATGCTGACTACTGGAAGGAAGCGGTTCATAGTGAGATGGATTCCATCTTGGTGAATGAAACTTGTGATATGTGGGTGGACCGGTGCTTGGGTACTGTCCTTACTTGGACAAGCATCCCACTTATGATTAACCTCTATTGCAAGCATCTGCAACTACAACAAAAGTATTAAGGTAAACCTAACCATAGCATGAAACATATGGATCCAAATCAGCCCCTTACGAAGCAATGCATAAACTAGGGTTTAAGATTCTATCACTCTAGCAACCCATCATCTACTTATTACTTCCCAATGCCTTCCTCTAGGCCCAAATAATGGTGAAGTGTTATGTAGTCGACGTTCACATAACCCCACTAGAGGAGAGACAACATACATGTAACATCCCAAATTTTCAATTTGGAATGTTATACACTAGATCATCATTGCATATCATATTTTATTTGCTTTTGGTTTTGATCCTAGAAATTCTACGCAACTCAAGGACCCACGGAGAGAGTTGGGGATTTCGTTATTTCCATATTTGAGTTTTCTCAAATTTTGAGAATAGGATCATTTGATTTTAATTATTTTATCATCAATTATTTCTATTACAAAAATATGAGAGAGGGAATAAAATGACTTTCCCAAAATAAACAAAAAATTGAGGATTTAATAATAAAATCAAATAAGATTTTATTTTGGAGTTTTTCGTTATTTTATTTGAATTTAGGAAAAATGTGCGTTTTTCAAAATTTCATTTAGGCCCCAAATAAATGTTCACCTGGTGCGGCTTGATTTTAGAAGCCCGGGAAAATTTATTTCGGGATTTTGGAGTCCGCTTAGTATTTCTTTTATTCGTTTTTCTGCGCGGAATAATTTAAAAAAACGAACCGACCTACGGGCCGTGTTAGGCCCACACTCCTCCGGGGCCGGCCTTGAAAAGCTGGTGCACCCGACCCCGCAGCCCACCGAGCCGCCCCGCCGCCCGAACCCTAGCGCCGCCGTCGCTGCTGCCGCCGCCGCCGACCGCCGCCGCCGCCGCCGCCGATCGCCGCCGCCGCCGTTGCCGGTAGATTTTTTTTAGACACCGGTTTTTTTTCTGAAAAACCGTTCGGTTTTTCTGATGGTTTTGTCGTTTTTTTTAGTTTCGGTTTTTTTAAATAGATCGGTTTTCTGATTTATTTAATTAGCGAGCGTTCGTCCATTCGTTCGTTCTAGCGAATGTTCGTCATTTTTCTTTTTCTTGGATTAAATCCGTGATTTTTCTGATCGCGATTCCTGATCCGATTTTCATTTTAGTATAACTTTTTGCTCATTTTCATTTTAGTATTTCTGATCGCGCCTGGAGTTTTGTCTCGAAACCCTCTATCCGTTTAACCAACTTAAACATGTTTTTGCCACTTTAAAATTGCCCTAGATCCAGAATAGTAAATGAAGCCTGTTTCTTTTGCCGTTTAACTTTTGTTGCTTCGTTTGATTTGATTCTTTTTGCAAACCGGAGTTCTTAAGTTGAACCTTCTGGTTAGATCTCTTATTTGAGTTTTACCCGTGCATTAGATGAATGCTTATTGTATGCTTGTTTGTTTGTCTGTCATAGAATACCCGGAATGCGCCGCCTGCTACTTCGAATCTCTAGGTTTCGCGGATCATCAGCAAGGCAAGTAACACTTTGATCATACCTCCTACTACCCAGTTTTATTGTATTAGATCAATCCTCAAACATTGCATGATTAGGATCTAATTAAATTGTGGGATGGGAAGTAGTTGAGGTAGTACCTATTACCTGTTTATTATCAAACCTTTGGGAGTTACTTCTATGTTTGCCTATTGTGCCATGCTATGCTAGTAGACGTGGATTGGGTGAGTGATATCCATGACGGATGTGAGTTTGTTAACTAATGGTTTATCTAAGGTGGTAACTTAAACACACATCTGGGTGGATTGAGGTACCTGGGTATTCCAGGATTGCCTTTTTTTTGTGGACCGCCACCCAGGCCCAAAGGGATCATGAGATTTTTCATACTAGAAACTTCCGTGTGCAGCCACAAGCTATTATGGGCTATAGCATAGTTGATTAAGTCGTGCGAACTCTTACAGGGTAGACTAGCAGATGGAGGGGAAAGTAGGTGTAACGGTCTATCCATCGTAAGGTAATAGCGCTTCTGAAAGACTGTGTCTCGGTCATCCGTCTTCTCAAACACCATGTAGTGCGAGAAACCAAACGGAGGCGATCGAGTCTTGTGGGGAAAAGTGCGCAAACCTCTGCAGAGTGTATAAACTAATCATGATTAGCCGTGTCCCCGGTTATGGACATCTTGAGTATCTAGTACTTGGATTATCATGTGAATCTCAACATGTTACTCTAAAATTTAATTTTGTTGGGTTTTGTTTAATGATGATGCTTAATTGGGATTGAGGATGCTGTCAACCATTCTCAATGTTTAACAACTACCATGATAGTTAAATAAAATTTATTCCTTTGCAGTAGGGAAAAATTGGCTTTACGCAAAACTGTAACCATAGAGCTTTCCACCAACCAAATATGCATATAGTATAGCTATTTCATTCCATTACTCTCTATGTGTTACCTTGCCAGCATATTCCATGTGCTGACCCATTTCGAGCTGCAATGTTAATGTTGCAGACTTTTCAGACGACGATTAAGGAGTTTTTTTAGGTCGTGGTTCTATACTCAGTGATGCCGTTGGAGTTGATGGACTCACTTATCTTCCAAGCATTCCGCTGTTATCGTTATTAGATGACCTTAAGCCATATTTATTGTAATAAGTTCTCTATTGAGACACTCGATGTAATAAGTGTGTGATTGCTACTCTGTTATAAATCCTTCAAGTACTGTGTGGTGTCAGCATTACTGATCCAGGGATGACACCTGAGCACAGAGATCAGACCGTTTGAGGTCTGGTCGCTACAATACATCTCTTGAAAATATCGAACGAAGACCAAATTCACATGACAACTAATAGCAAGACTTCTCCCATGTCGCCAGGAACAAATGTAACTACTCACAAACCATATTCATGTTCATAATCAGAGGGGTATTAATATGCATATACACTACAGGAATCAGCAACTTTGCTGTCTGCCACAGCGGACGGCAAAGGCATGAACGGCGGACGACAAAGGTCTTTGCCGTCTGCCACGGATGGCAAAAGGCTCCGGCAAAGTAAGGTCCAGCAAAGAGCTACTTTGCCGTCTGCTTTACGCGGCTGACGGCCAAGGGGCCTTTGCCATGAGCAGCAGATGGCAAAGAAAGCATACGGCAAAAATTGCGCTGTTAGTCCGTTAGGTGGCTAACGGCAGGCCTTTGCCGTACGCCGCTGACGGCAAAATTTGTCCTGCCTTTGCTGTCCGCCGTATGATGTCAGCTAGACGTCACTACACGGCAGGCCTTTGCCATCTGCCACTGACGGCAAATTTTTTTACTCTTTGCCGTCTGCCACTGTAGGCAAACTGACCAAATGGGTTGGCTCCCAGGAAGCACAGTTGGCTGCCACATGGCTTCTTTGCCGTCCGCGGCTGATGGCAAAGAGCCCGTTGTCGTCGATGGCAGAAGGCAAAGAGCCTTCATATTGGCTCTTTTTTCTGTTTTTTTTAATCCAACAATTTTCACAGCAAATATATATGACATATATAGATATATTTCACAAGGCTATTTAACAGCAAACATCTCATATATCCAGCACATAATTAAGCTTCATCCATTCATACATAAGCAAGTTCCATCAAGTTCCATCCATATACATATTACAATGCAAAGTTTCATCAAGATAGCAAGTTCCATCATAGCAAGCTAGATACAATGCAAAGTTTGATCAAAGAAAAAACAAGCACTCCATCATAGCAAGCTAGCTTCCATGAAGTGAATGAAATCTGCAAAATGGCAAATAAGAAAGTTAGAAATATATAGGTGACTAGAAGAAGAAGACTAGAACAAGAAGTATATGTCATTTATGAGCTAACTTAGGTGAAATGGATCATATATGAGCTAACTAAGTTTAAATGGGTCGTTTATGAGCTAACTAAGGTGAAATGGATCATTTATGAGCTAACTTAGTTGAAATGGGTCATTTATGAGCTAACTAAGGTGAAATGGATCGTTTTTGAGCTAACTAAGTTGAAATGGATCATTTTTGAGCTAACTTAGGTGAAATGGATCATTTATGAGCTAACTTAGTTGAAATGGGTCGTTTATGAGCTAACTAAGTTGAAATGGATCGTTTTTGAGCTAACTAAGGTGAAATGGATTGTTTTTTATCTAACTTAGGTGAAATGGATCATTTATGAGCTAACTTAGTTGAAATGGGTCATTTATGAGCTAACTAAGGTGAAATGGATCGTTTTTGAGCTAACTAAGGTGAAATGGATCGTTTTTTAGCCAACTTAGGTGAAATGGATCATTTAAGAGCTAATTTAGGTGAAATGGGTCGTTTTTTAGCTAACTTAGGTGAAATGGATCGTTTATGAGCTAACTTAGGTGAAATGGATCATTTAAGAGCTAATATAGGTGAAATGGATCGTTTTTAGCTAACTTAGGTGAAATGGATCGTTTATGAGCTAACTTAGTTGAAATGGATCGTTTATGAGCTAACTTAGTAAAAAGCATCATTTTAGAGCTAATCTAGGTGTGATGGGTGATTTTGGAGCTAACCTAGGTAAGATGGGTCATTTTGGAGCTAACCTAGGTGAAATGGGTCATTTTAAAGCTAAGGTAGGTAAAATGGATCATTTAGGAGCTAATCTATGTAAAATGGGTCATTTTAGAGCTAACTTGGATAAACTGGATCATTTATAAGCTAACTAAGGTAAAATGGGTCATTTTAGAGCTAACTTAGATAAAATGGATCGTTTATGAGCTAACTAAGCTAATTATCCAATTTTTGACATAAGTAAGCTAAGTACAAATCATTTTAGAGCTAACTTAGGTAAAATGGATGGTTTTGGAGGCCAGTAAGTTTATGAGCTAACTCTAGGAGGTATGCATTAGGCTTAACAAGAAAATGGACTTTAAGAAATAATAAATGGGATGTAATTATAATAACTAGACAATTACTATGCACCAAACACGTAATTAGTTTGAAAAATATATTATTTCTAGAATTTGAAAATTTTAATTTCATTACTTGTTGCGCGCGCAATATTTCGTTGGATTTTAACGTAATACAACTTTATTTTGAAATTATATTTAACCTGACTAGAAATTTTGGATAAAAATATTTCGGATCCCATCAAAATGTCGGAATTTTTTTTTTGAATTCTGTTTTGAGCGGTTGTTTGAAATTATTAATCATTGTCCTAGCTAGAAGTTGGGTTGTACTTTTAACAAACTATAAATGGGCTGTAGTAAATTCCATTAGAATTAAAAAATGAGCTGTACATTCTTACAAATCGCAAATGGGCTATATGCTCTCTGCCAAATCCGAGCTGTGGGCCTACTAAGTTGACGTGTACCAAGGGCTTTGTCAACTTAGTCAATATAAATGATTCTAGCTGCAGTGATCGTACGATATCCATCCAACGGGTGTAGTGCTTCTTTAACCTCTGGTCTTCTTGCTCCAGCCGCCCAAAGCAGCGCCGATCGTGTCGTGTGCTCCTACCTCCCGTGGCCGGCTGTGATGCCGCGGAGGCCTCACCACCCCGTACTACTCCCATCGCTGGCCAGGCCATCCCTCTACTCACCAACACCCCCTGTTATTCTGCGGTGACGGCAGCCTCACACCGCAGCCGAACTAGTGAACCCTCGTACTCCTCTCCACGCGGGCTTCCACTGTTGCGTCTTCCCCGGCTCCACGTCGTCCCCTTCCTAGGCCTCGCCGTCGTCTAGACCACCGCCCTGGTGCTCTCAGCGCGGCGTGGTCAACGTGGTCAATGACCGACTTCCATCGGAAGAGTACTGTACATGGAGAGGCTGATAGCTGGGTCCAGGCGGCCACAAGGAAGTGCCTCCTTATTACACACAAAATAATTATTCCTCCACCTGACAGCAGGGACCCACCGGATGGGCCACCTTATTTCGCGAAAAAATGTTTCCCCCTGACTGCTGGGACCCACCGGACGGGCCAGCGTATTTCGCAAAAAAAACGTTCCCCCGCTGTCAGCTCGGACCCACCGGAAGTGCCTCCTTATTACGCACAAAAAATGAATACTCCCCCTGCTAGCTGGGACCCACCATGGTGGGAGGCTGACTTGTGGGCCTACTAAGTTGACTGGGATGAGGGCCTTTGTCAACTTTAGTCAATATGAACGATTCTAGCTCCAGTGACCGTACGATGTCCATCCAACGACCGTAGTGCTTCTTCAACCTCTGGTCTTCTTGCTCCAGCCGCCCAAAGCAGCGCCGGTCATGCTGTTGGGGAACGTAGTAATTTCAAAAAAATTCCTACGCACATGCAAGATCATGATGATGCATACCAACGAGAGGGGAGAGTGTTGTCTAGTACCCTCGTAGACCGAAAGCGGAAGCGTTATGACAACGCGATTGATGTAGTCATACGTCTTCACGGCCCGACCGATCAAGCACCGAAACTACGGCACCTCCGAGTTCAGCACACGTTCAGCTCGATGACGATCCCCGGACTCCGATCCAGCAAAGTGTCGGGGAAGAGTTCCGTCAGCACGATGGTGTGGTGACGATCTTGATGTTCTACCGTCGCAGGGCTTCGCCTAAGCACCGCTACAATATTATCGAGGAGTATGGTGGAAGGGGGCACCGCACACGGCTAAGAAAACGATCACGAGGATCAACTTGTGTGTCTAGAGGTGCCCCCCTGCCCCCGTATATAAAGGAGCAAGGGGGGGTGCGGCCGGCCCTAGGAGGAGGTGCGCCGGAGGAGTCCTACTCCTACCGGGAGTAGGACTCCCCCTCTTTCCCTAGTTGGATTAGGACTTGGGGGGAAGGAGGAGAGGGAAGAAAGGAAAGGGGGGGGCGCCGCCCCCCCTCCTTGTCCAATTCGGACTTGGGGGGAGGGGCGCGCGGCAGCCCCTAGGCCTCCTCTCCTCTTTCTCCACTAGGCCCATTAAGGCCCATTAGGTTACCGGGGGGTTCCGGTAACCTCCCGGTACTCCAGTAAAATGTCGATTTCACCCGGAACACTTCTGATGTCCAAACATAGGCTTCCAATATATCAATCTTTATGTCTTGACCATTTCGAGACTCCTCGTCATGTCCATGATCACATCCGGGACTCCGAACAAACTTCGGTACATCAAAATATATAAACTCATAATGAAACTGTCATCGTAACGTTAAGCGTGCGGACCCTACGGGTTCGAGAACAATGTAGACATGACCGAGACATGTCTCCGGTTAATAACCAATAGCGGAACCTGGATGCTCATATTGGCTCCCACATATTCTACGAAGATCTTTTATCGGTCAGACCGCATAACAACATACTAGATCATGTTTTGCTCGTGGAAGAGGTTTAGTCAACGGGTCTGCTACATTCAGATCCGTATGTATCTTGCAAATCTCTATGTCTCCCACCTGGACTAGATCCTGGATGGAATTGAAGCATCTCTTGATGTGCTTGGTTCTCTTGTGAAATCTGGATTCCTTTGCCAAGGCAATTGCACTAGTATTGTCACAAAAGATTTTCATTGGACCCGATGCACTAGGTATGACACCTAGATCGGATATGAACTCCTTCATCCAGACTCCTTCGTTTGCTGCTTCCGAAGCAGCTATGTACTCCGCTTCACATGTAGATCCCGCCACAACGCTTTGTTTAGAACTGCACCAACTGACAGCTCCACCGTTTTAATGTAAACATGTATCCGGTTTGCGATTTAGAATCGTCCGGATCAGTGTCAAAGCTTGCATCAATGTAACCATTTACGATGAGCTCTTTGTCACCTCCATATACGAGAAACATATCCTTAGTCCTTTTCAGGTATTTCAGGATGTTCTTGACCGCTGTCTAGTGATCCACTCCTGGATTACTTTGGTACCTCCCTACTAGATTATAGCAAGACATACATCAGGTCTGGTACACAGCATTGCATACATGATAGAGCCTATGGCTGAAGCATAGGGAACATCTTTCATTTTCTCTCTATCTTCAGAAGTGGTCGGGCATTGAGTCTTACTCAATTTCACACCTTGTAACACAGGCAAGAATCCTTTCTTTGCTTGATCCATTTTGAACTTCAAAATTTTGTCAAGGTATGTGCTTTGTGAAAGTCCAATTAAGCGTCTTGATCTATCTCTATAGATCTTAATGCCCAATATGTAAGCAGCTTCACCGAGGTCTTTCATTGAAAAACTCTTATTCAAGTATCCCTTTATGCTATCCATAAATTCTATATCATTTCCGATTAGTAATATGTGATCTACATATAATATCAAAAATGCTACAGAGCTCCCACTCACTTTCTTGTAAATACAGGCTTCTCCAAAAGTCTATACAAAACCAAATGCTTTGATCACACTATCAAAGCGTTTATTCCAACTCCGAGAGGCTTGCACCAGTCCATAAATGGATCCCTGGAGCTTGCACACTTTGTTAGCTCCCTTTGGATCGACAAAACCTTCCGGCTGCATCATATACAACTCTTCTTCCAGAAATCCTTTTAGGAATGCAGTTTTTACATCCATCTGCCAAATTTCATAATCATAAAATGCGGCAATTGCTAACATGATTTGGACAGACTTAAGCATCGCTGCGGTTGAGAAGGTCTCATCGTAGTCAATCCCTTGAACTTGTCAAAAACCTTTTGCGACAAGTCGAGCTTTGTAGACAGTAACATTACCGTCAGCGTCAGTCCTCTTCTTGAAGATCCATTTATTCTCAATTGCTTGCCGATCTTTGGGCAAGTCAACCAAAGTCCACACTTTGTTCTCATACATGGATCCCATCTCAGATTTCATGGCGTCAAGCCATTTTGCGGAATCTGGGCTCACCATCGCTTCTCCATAGTTCGTAGGTTCATCATGATCTAGTAGCATGACTTCCAGAACAGGATTACCGTACCACTCTGGTGCGGATCTTACTCTAGTTGATCTACGAGGTTCAGTAGTATCTTGTTCTGAAGTTTCATGATCATCATCATTAGCTTCCTCAGTAATTGGTGTAGGTGTCACAGAAACCAGTTTCTGTGATGTACTACTTTCCAATAAGGGAGCAGGTACAGTTACCTCATCAAGTTCTACTTTCCTCCCACTCACTTCTTTCGAGAGAAACTCCCTCTCTAGAAAGTTTCCTAATTTAGCAACAAAAGTCTTGCCTTCGGATCTGTGATAGAAGGTGTATCCAATAGTTTCCTTTGGATATCCTATGAAGACACATTTCTCCAATTTGGGTTCGAGCTTATCAGGTTGAAGCTTTTTCACATAAGCATCGCAGCCCCAAACTTTCAGAAACGACAACTTTGGTTTCTTGCCAAACCACAATTCATAAGGCGTTGTCTCAACGGATTTTGATGGTGCCCTATTTAACGTGAATGCAGCCGTCTCTAAAGCAAAACCCCAAAACGATAGTGGTAAATCAGTAAGAGACATCATAGATCGCACCATATCTAGAAAAGTACGATTACGACGTTCCGACACACCATTACGTTGTGGTGTTCCGGGTGGCGTGAGTTGCGAAACTATTCCGCATTGTTTCAAATGTACACCAAACTCGTAACTCAAATATTCTCCTCCACGATCAGATCGTAGGAATTTTATTTTCTTGTTACGATGATTTTCAACTTCACTCTGAAATTCTTTGAACTTTTCAAATGTTTCAAACTTATGTTTCATTAAGTAGATATACCCATATCTGCTTAAGTCATCTGTGAAGGTGAGAAAATAATGATATCCGCCATGAGCCTCAATATTCATCGGACCACATACATCTGTATGTATGATTTCTAACAAATCTGTTGCTCTCTCCATAGTACCGGAGAACGGTGTTTTGGTCATCTTGCCCACAAGACACGGTTCACAAGTACCAAGTGATTCATAATCAAGTGGTTCCAAAAGTCCATCAGTATGGAGTTTCTTCATGTGTTTTACACCGATATGACCTAAACGGCAGTGCCACAAATAAGTTGCACTATCATTATCAACTCTGCATCTTTTGGCTTCAACATTATGAATATGTGTGTCACTACTATCGAGATTTAATAAGAATAGACCACTCTTCAAGGGTGCATGACCATAAAAGATATTACTCATATAAATAGAACAACCATTATTCTCTGATTTAAATGAATAACCGTCTCGCATCAAACAAGATCCAGATATAATGTTCATGCTCAACGCTGGCACCAAATAACAATTATTTAGGTCTAATACTAATCCCGAAGGTAGATGTGGAGGTAGCGTGCCGACCGTGATCACATCGACTTTGGAACCATTTCCCACGCACATCGTCACCTCGTCCTTAGCCAATCTTCGCTTAATTCGTAGTCCCTGTTTCGAGTTGCAAATATTAGCAACAGAACCAGTATCAAATACCCAGGTGCTACTGCGAGCATTAGTAAGGTACACATCAATAACATGTATATCATATATACCTTTGTTCACCTTGCCATCCTTCTTATCCGCCAAATACTTGGGGCAGTTCCGCTTCCAGTGACCAGTTTGCTTGAAGTAGAAGCACTCAGTTTCAGGCTTAGGTCCAGATTTGGGTTTCTTCTCCTGAGCAGCAACTTGCTTGATGTTTTTTGAAGTTCCCCTTCTTCTTCCCTTTGCCCTTTCTCTTGAAACTAGTGGTCTTGTTGACCATCAACACTTGATGCTCCTTCTTGATTTCTACCTCCGCAGCTTTCAGCATTGCGAAGAGCTCGGTAATTGTCTTATTCATCCCTTGCATATTATAGTTCATCACGAAGCTCTTGTAGCTAGGTGGAAGTGATTGGAGAATTCTGTCAATGACGCAATCATCTGGAAGATTAACTCCCAATTGAATCAAGTGATTATTATACCTAGACATTTTGAGTATATGCTCACTGACAGAACTGTTCTCCTCCATCTTGCAGCTATAGAACTTATTGGAGACTTCATATCTCTCAATCCGGGCATTTGCTTGAAATATTAACTTCAACTCTTGGAACATCTCATATGCTCCATGACGTTCAAAACATCGTTGAAGTCCCGATTCTAAGCCGTAAAGCATGGCACACTGAACTATCGATTAGTCATCAGCTTTGCTCTGCCAGACATTCATAACATCTGGTGTTGCTCTAGCAGCAGGCCTGGCACCTAGCGGTGCTTCCAGGATGTAATTCTTCTGTGCAGCAATGAGGATAATCCTCAAGTTACGGACCCAGTCCGTGTAATTGCTACCATCATCTTTCAACTTTGCTTTCTCAAGGAACGCATTAAAATTCAACGGAACAACAGCACGGGCCATCTATCTACAATCAAACATAAACAAGCAAGATACTATCACGTACTAAGTTCATGATAAATTTAAGTTCAATTAATCATATTACTAAAGAACTCCCACTTAGATAGACATCCCTCTAATCCTCTAAGTGATCACGTGATCCAAATTAACTAAACCATGTTCGATCATCACGTCAGATGGAGTAGTTCAATTGGTGAACATCCCTCTAATCCTACTATATGATTCAAGCTCGACCTTTCGGTCTCCGTGTTCCGAGGCCATATATGTATATGCTTGGCTCGTCAAGTATAACCTGAGTATTCCGCGTGTGCAACTGTTTTGCACCCGTTGTATTTGAACGTAGAGCCTATCACACCCGATCATCACGTGGTGTCTCAACACGAAGAACTTTCGCAACGGTGCATACTCAGGGAGAACACTTCTTGATAATTAGTGAGAGATCATCTTAAAATGCTACCGTCAATCAAAGCAAGATAAGATGCATAAAAGATAAATATCACATGCAATCAATATAAGTGATATGATATGGCCATCATCATCTTGTGCTTGCGATCTCTATCTTCGAAGAACCGTCATGATCACCATCGTCACCGGCGCGACACCTTGATCTCCATCGTAGCATCGTTGTCGTCTCGCCAATCTTATGCTTCCATGATTATCGCTACCGCTTAGTGATAAAGTAAAGCATTACAGCGCAATTGCATTGCATACAATAAAGCGACAACCATATGGCTCCTGCCAGTTGCTGATAACTTGGTTACAAAACATGATCATCTCATACAATAAAATTTAGCAGCATGTCTTGACCATATCACATCACAACATGCCCTACAAAAACAAGTTAGACGTCCTCTAGTTTGTTGTTGCAAGTTTTACGTGGCTGCTACGGGCTTAAGCAAGAACCAATCTTACGTACGCATCAAAACCACAACGATAGTTTGTCAAGTTGGTGCTGTTTTAACTTTCGCAAGGACCGAGCGTAGCCACGCTCGGTTCAACTAAAGTTGGAGAAACTGACACCTGCTAGCCACCTGTGTGCAAAGCACGTCGATAGAACCAGTCTCGCGTAAGCGTACGCGTAATGTCGGTCTGGGCCGCTTCATCCAACAATACCGCCGAACCAAAGTATGATATGCTAGTAAGCAGTATGACTTATATCGCCCACAACTCACTTATGTTCTACTCGTGCATAACATCAACACATAAAACCTAGGCTCGGATGCCACTGTTGGGGAACGTAGTAATTTCAAAAAAATTCCTACGCACACGCAAGATCATGATGATGCATAGCAACGAGAGGGGAGAGTGTTGTCTACGTACCCTCGTAGACCGAAAGCGGAAGCGTTATGACAACGCGATTGATGTAGTCGTATGTCTTCACGGCCCGACCGATCAAGCACCGAAACTACGGCACCTCCGAGTTTTAGCACACGTTCAGCTCGATGACGATCCCCAGACTCCGATCCAGCAAAGTGTCAGGGAAGAGTTCCATCAGCACGACGGCGTGGTGACGATCTTGATGTTCTACCGTCGCAGGGCTCCGCCTAAGCACCGCTACAATATTATCGAGGAGTATGGTGGAAGGGGGCACCGCACACGGCTAAGAAAACGATCATGAGGATCAACTTGTGTGTCTAGAGGTGCCCCCTGCCCCTGTATATAAAGGAGCAAGGGGGGTTGCGGCCGGCCCTAGGAGGAGGCGCGCCGGAGGAGTCCTACTCCTACCGGGAGTAGGACTCCCCCCTTTCCCTAGTTGGATTAGGACTTGGGGGAAGGAGGAGAGGGAAGAAAGGAAGGGGGCCCCCCTCCTTGTCCAATTCGTACTTGGGGGGAGGGGCGCGCGGCATCCCCTAGGCCTCCTCTCCTCTTTCTCCACTAGGCCCATTGAGGCCCATTAGGTTACCGAGGGGTTCCGGTAACCTCCCGGTACTCCGGTAAAATGCCGATTTCACCCGGAACACTTCTGATGTCCAAACATAGGCTTCCAATATATCAATCTTTATGTCTCGACCATTTTGAGACTCCTCGTCATGTCCGTGATCACATCTGAGACTCCAAACAAACTTCGGTACATCAAAATATATAAACTCATAATGAAACTGCCATCATAACGTTAAGCGTGCGGACCCTACGGGTTCGAGAACAATGTAGACATGACCGAGACATGTCTCCAGTCAATAACCAATAGCGGAACCTGGATGCTCATATTGGCTCCCACATATTCTATGAAGATCTTTTATTGGTCAGACCCCATAACAACATACTTTGTTCCCTTTGTCATTGGTATGTTACTTGCCCGAGATTCGATCGTCGGTATCTCAATACCTAGTTCAATCTCGTTACCGGCAAGTCTCTTTACTCATTTCGTAATACATCATCTCACAACTAACTCATTAGTTGCAATGCTTGCAAGGCTTATGTGATGTGTATTACCGAGAGGGCCCAGAGATACCTCTCCGACAATCGGAGTGACAAATCCTAATCTCGAAATACGCCAACCCAACATGTACCTTTGGAGACACCTGTAGAGCTCCTTTATAATCACCCAGTTACGTTGTGACGTTTGGTAGCACACAAAGTGTTCCTCCAGCAAACGGGAGTTGCATAATCTCATAGTCATAGGAACATGTATAAGTCATGAAGAAAGCAATAGCAACATACTAAACGATCGGGTGCTAAGCTAAGGGAATGGGTCATGTCAATCACATCATTCTCCTAATGATGTGATCCCGTTAATCAAATGACAACACATGTCTATGGTTAGGAAACATAACCATCTTCGATTAACGAGCTAGTCAAGTAGAGGCATACTAGTGACGTTTTAGTTTGTCTATGTATTCACACAAGTATTATGTTTCCAGATAATACAATTCTAGCATGAATAATAAACATTTATCATGATATAAGGAAATAAATAATAACTTTATTATTGCCTCTAGGGCATATTTCCTTCACATGCTGCATGCTCCTGCCTCCTGTGGCCGGCTGTGCTGTCGCAGAGGCTTCACCGCCCCCTACTATTCCCACTGCTGGCCAGGCCCTGCGGCGACGGCAGCCTCACACCGCAGCCGAACCAGTGAACCCTCGTACTCCTCTCCGCGCGGGCTTCCACTGTCGTGTCTTCCCCGGCTCCCCGTCGTTCCCTTCCTAGGCCTCGCCGTCGTCCACCGCCCTAGTGCTCTCGGCGCGGCGTGGTCAGCGTGGTCAAGGAACAACTTCCATCGGACGTGGACTGTACGTGGAGAGGCTGACAGCTGGGTCCACGGCCGCAGCAAGGAAGTGCCTCCTTGTTACGCGGAAAATAATGATTCCTCCACCTGACCGGTGGGACCCACCGGATGGGCCACTGTATTTCACGAAAAAAATGTTTCCCCCTGACTGCTGGGACCCACCAGCTACATCTTTGCATGCAAGGAAGTGCGTCCGGGCAAAAAAATGATTCGCCCCCCTGACTGTTGGGACCCACTAGCTACATCTTCGCAGGCAAAGAAGTGCCTGACAGTCGGGACCCACTTGGTCGAAGCGTATGTAGCGTTGTCATTCTGGTGGCGAACGTGTACGTACATATATACTGGTGGATGTAGAGGCGCGCACATGTCATAGTAGAGGCGCGTACGTGTCGTAGTAAAGGTGCGCACATAGCATGTACACGTGCGTACAACGGTCGGGGTGCAAGAAAGAAAATATGGCCATGTATGTACATATGGGTGGGGTCTTGAATGCCAACTCGCGCATACATACGGCCGGGGCTTGTGTACATGGCTGGGTTGGAACGGAGAAGCAGCGTCGTCGTCGTGTTCATGGGGAGGCAACGGAATGTGTCATGTTCATGGGGAGGCAATGAAATGCGTCGTGTTCATCGGGAGGCAATGGAACGCATGGGAGCCAACCGGCTGGGTCGGAACGGAATGGGTGGCCGTGTTCATCGGGAGGGCTTGGACAGAACAGGCGATGGAAATGAGGCATGGCATACCGCACAATGGAGGAAACGGACCTCCTACGTTCGGAACGGGGTCCTGTTGATCGGGAGGGGTCTGTCGTACCGCAAAACAGAGGAAACGGACCTCCTACGGTCGAAATGGGGGTCCTGTTGATCGGGAGGTGTGTGGCGTACCGCAAAATAGACGAAATGGACCTCCTACGGTCGAAACGGGGGTCCTGTTGATCGGGAGGGGTGTGTCGTACCACAAAACGGACGAAACAGACCTCCTACGATCGAAACGGGGGTCTCTTCATCAGGAGGGGTGTGGCGTACCGCAAAATGGGACTCCACGGGATACTGTTCATCTCCACCATCGACCTCCTCCAGCCTCCACGGGCTATCGTCGACCTCCTCCAGCCTCCACGGGCTCCTGTTCATCCAGCCTCCACCGCGTGCTACTCCACCGGCTACTGTTCAACCACCCCTCCACTGGAACCCCTCCACCGTCTACTGTTCATCCAGCCCTCCACAACACGGGGTCCTGTTCAACCACCCCTCCACGGGCACGCCTCCACCGTCTAATGTTCATCCAGCCCTCCACCACACCACGGGGTCCTGTCATCCAGAGGCAATGCCACCGCTCACTATTCATCCCCCCCCCCCCCCCCCCGCACAACGCTCACTGTACATCCAATCGATCGGCTTCAGTTAGTAGAAGTAGCGAAGGAATCGCTCGATCGGGTTTAGTTAACAGCCATCGATCGATCGCTCGGGTTCAGTAACGTGTAGCCTGCAGTGCAATCGCTCGGGTTCAGTTAGAGCCCAATGCCTCGCTCGGGTTCAGTTAGAGCCAACGCCTCGCACACACACGCGTACGTGTACGAGAGAAACGCGCATCGCTCGGCCCCCGACCTCCCACCGTAACCGGGAACTCCTCGAAATTTTCCTCCCCCTCGCTTCTACCACGGTTTTTTCCATCATGGACGGCCCAAAGAATGTCATACAGCTGCGTCTTCGGCCCGCCCAGGACAAAAAGCCCATTTTCTGTCATGATTTTTTGTCATAGAAGTAGGAGCCCACCACATCTATGATGATACCGGGTTTTGTCACAATTATCATCATAGAAGTGTCATATGTATGGCAGAAAAAAAATTCGTTCGGCCCAAAATGTCACGGACGTGTCTTTTTTTTGTAGTGAAAACTTGTCTGAAATTTTGGCATGCTTTCATGGAGCGGCATCAACATGCTGTGGTAAAAAATTTGTCCCGTTTGGGGCAGGTTTGTGTATATGCTTCTCACAAACCAGAGCTTCTCACAATAAGCATGATGGTTTCTGTAGGGAACGCCCCACCTTTGGGGACGAAACGATATCCATTGCCTCTTATTGCTTTCAAAAAGTTTCTCGTGTTAACATAGAACAACAGAAGTGTTGTGTTATTTTTTGGGATTTTCCAGGGTTCGTTTGGACATTTTTATGCATTAAGTGAGTTTTCAATGCATTTATGTGCATAATTCAAATTTGAACTACATGCACATGCTCTGGTGCATACAAATTGGTTGAAAAATCAAATCTTTGTCCTTGGGTGCATGCTTTGGTCCCATGCAAGAAATGGGAATGAATTTCAAACACCAGGGCACCGTTGATTGCCAGCAAAACATTGAGATGCCTAGTTTCTAAATTCTAGTAAATCCAAAGCTCGTCTGAAATTCATGAAACTTGGCATGCTTTCATGGAGCGGCATCAACATGCCATGGTAAAAATTTTGTCCCGTTTGGGATAGGTTTGGGTATGTGCTTCTCACAAACCAGAGCTTCTCACAACAAGCATGATGGTTTCGGTAGGGAACGCCCCAACTTTGGGGGCGAAATGATATCAATTGCCTCTTATTGCTTTCAATTTTTTTCTCATGTCAACATAGAACAACAGGAGTGTTGTGTTATTTTTTGTGATTTTTCGGGGTTTGTTTGGATATTTTTATGCATTAAGTGAGTTTTCAATGCATTTATGTGCATAATTCAAATTTGAACTACATGCACATGCTCCGGTGCATATAAATTGGTTGAAAAATGAAATCTTTGTTCTTGGGTGCATGCTTAGGTCCCATGCAAGAAATGGGAATGAATGTCAAACACCCTGCCATCGTCACTCGACCGCAAACATTGAGATACCTAGTTTTTAAATTCTAGTAAATCCAAAACTCGTCTGAAATTCATGAAACTTGGCATGCTATAATGGAACGGCATCAACATGGTGTGGTAAAGTTTTTGTCCCATTTGGGGCAGGTTTGGGTATATGCTTCTCACAAATCAGAGCTTCTCACAACAAGCATGATGGTTTCGGTAGGGAACGCCCCAACTTTGGGGGCGAAACGATATCCATTGCCTCTTATTGCTTTCAAATTTTTTCTCGTGTCAACATAGAACAACAAGAGTGTTGTGTTATTTTTTGTGATTTTTTGGGGTTTGTTTGGACATTTTTATGCATTAAGTGAGTTTTCAATGCATTTATGTGCATAATTCAAATTTTAACTATGTGCACATGCTCCGGTGCATATAAATTGGTTGAAAAAACAAATCTTTTGTCCTTGGGTGCATGCTTAGGTCCCATGTAAGAAATGGGAATGAATTTCAAACACCGTGCCACCGTCACATGGCAGCGAACATTGAGATACGGAGTTTTTAAATTCTAGTAAATTAAAAACTCGTCTGAAATTCATGAAACTTGGCATGCTATCATGGAGTGACATCAACATGGCGTGGTAAGTTTTTTGTCCCATTTGGGGTTGGTTTGGGTATATGCTTCTCACAAACCAGAGCTTCTCAAAACAAGAATGATGGTTTCAGATAGAACACCCGTATGCAAAGTGAGAGCAGGATTTGTGCATCTCTTGAACACAAACGGTTCTTTTGAATGACCTGTGTGAACCACTTACAAACAATTTGGTGCGATTTGCATCTATCATATTGTGTATGTTGCCATTTGTCAAACTAGAAAGATTGACATTTGTTGATCTAGTAACATTGCCATTTTCCAACCTTGTAACACTGCGATTTTTCAAAATATGAAGCTAGAAATCACTAGCAGTATCTAATTTTTGCAACTAAAATTCAGTAATTCAGCATAGATGGAGGAGAGGAGGCGTGTTCAGCCAGGAGTGCAGCAGGCGGTGCAGTACTATTCGATTTGACAGCAGGCGGCGCAGTTCCCGATACGGCTTATGCAGATGAGGGAGAGGGTAGCGGTTCCCAAAATGTTGAACGGCCAATGATGCATCCTCCTTCAATTAGCACTGTGTGAATGCATGAGGGAAGTAATGGGAGGATCGGGAAAAGAGGCAGCACGATGTGAATGCAACGCAGTTTGCACTCATATAAAGGTGCCCCTCCATTCCAATGCATCTACCACATCGTACGCACCTAAGCATTTGCCTAAGCACCTACACTAATAAGCGCAAAAGTACCCACTCTAGACCCATGGCGGCGATGCCCACGAGCAGCAAGTGGCTGTGCCAGATGGTCCACGATGCTGGCCTGCGGCATGACACCGTGGATCATCTCCATATGGTGTTGGCGACCGGCTGGTGGATGGCCGCCGTCGACGCCAGCTACGACTCTCAGTTGGGCCAGATGATCATTCGCACCACCAACAGGTTCACCGTCGTCAAGAAGCTCACGGACGACATCACTGTACTCCTCCAGCCCGCGCGCCCAGGTTCCTCATTGCCTGCCGCCCTAATCGTCCTCCATGGTCGGAACCTCTTTCAAGCACTGGTGGCCCTGCACTGCCCGCCGATGCCACGAAGAATGTCCACCTGGAGGTCGCGCTCGCCGTGAGGCGCCTCGCCCTGCAAGAAACCGTCGACCTACACATCCATGTGTACGAGTGAATCGTGTACATAGGTATCTACAAGGGTAGTAAGGACGCTACGACGTTGGCCTTCTTCAGCCGGCTGGAAGCCTTGGATGCCTTAGTTGAGAAGCACCTTGACCTCGCCACACAAGCCGCCGCTCCTTAGCTGCCAATCGGTGGCCCGGCCAACGCACTGAGTTGAGGAGGAGGAGGTCGTACGTTGATGGATGCATCTTTCTTCTTGCCTCCTGTAACCATCACTGCGATCGCATCATCGTGGCCTTAATTCTTATTTTGCTATTGCATTCTCATTCCATTCAATACAGACATGTGTGATCCCTTTGCTCAATACAGACATGTCCGTTCCAGTCTTATTTTGATTGGCTTGAATGAAGGTATATCCCGCCATTAGGCGCCGAAGCGCGCTCTGCTCACCGTTAAGCGCCGCGGCGCGCTCTGCTCGCGTCCATTGGCGTGCTCTGCTCACGTACGCCGGCGCACTCGGCTTGTGGACAACTTTTCCTTGTGTGTTCAACTGCTATATATATATATATATATATATATATATATATATATAGGGTGGCTCTATTCTAATAACACCCTTAAGAGTCTTATTCTGCACACCAAATCACTTATTCTGCTAACACCGCCGAGCGACCCGCGGCTACAGACTAACCCGGTAAAAATGCCCGCCTTATCCTCTCATTACCCACCCAAATCATCTCTCTCCCCCCTCCCCCCACGGCCTCCCCCATGCCCGCCGCCGCACCACCACCTTCCCTGCTTCCCCTGCACCGGCGCTGCACCACCACCTCCCCTGCTTCCCCCAAGCCGCCGCCGCACCACCACCTTCCCCTGCCTCCCCCACGTCGTCGCCGCACCACCACCTCCTCTGCTTTCCCCTGCCGCCGCCACATGACCACCTCCCCTGCTTCCCAAACGCCGTATGTGCCCGGCCACCGCCCAACCCCACCCTGGCGTTCCTCTCCTATGGCGCTGCAACACCGCCCAACACCCTGATCCGTGCCTGCCTCTCCTTGCGAATCCTCCTCCCCATCCCAAGCTCTCCTCCTCCTAGCCAAGATCAATGGCCGTCGCAGCCCACCCTTGGTCCTAGCCAATCCCCACTCCCCGCCTTCCTTCTCTCCATCATGGCCCCGCCGCCATCAGCCCCATGGCCGGCCAAACAAATCTGGCCACGCCCCTGCCAAGCAACCACTGGATCCGGCGGGATCCGGTTCCACCTCCCTCTTCTGCCCCTGCCTCCCTGGGTAGCTACCCCGACGGCGACGCATCCGCCCTGAACTCTCCCTGCTTCCCTGGTGGCGAACCTCTTCCTATCGGGGTCGCCTCCCTTCGATCCCAGCCCACCCTGGTGGCGAACCTGTTCCTATCGAGGTCGCCTCCCCTCGAGCCCAGCCAGACGACACTGACGACACAGTATGGAAAGGCGTTGCGTGCGTGTGCAGCTCGCCGCCGCATTGCGTGCAGCTCACCGATGCATTGTGTGCAGTTCTTTGGTTTTTCGGTGCCGGTGTGTGCAGCTTGCCGACACGGGCGGTTCACTTTGACTATCCCCCAATCTCTAAATCAACCGTGTGGGTGGTGCTCTCCGTCAGCCAGTGTGGTTCACGGGCGACGCATGGTGCAGTGCACCTCGCCCGTGCGGTGTGGTTCACAGGAGTGCTTTTCCTTTTTTTCTGGATATTGGATGTGTAGTGCACCCGGATCCCTCGTGTAGTGCGCTCCACCCCCCGGTGTGGTTCATCCACGACCTCCGCTGACGAAAATATAGTTTCTGCTGTTTGTCTCCTCTCTTGCAGATCGTCAATACTCGTGGGCGGTTTAGCATTCGCGACCATGGAGCTCAAATACCCGCGTGATGCAGTTCTGCACGAGCAGTGATGGGGGCCGTGGTTGTGCAGTTCTTTTCTCTGATATTTTTGGTATAGTTCTGCACGTGCAGTGCACTATGTGGTGGACCAGCCAACTGCAGCATGGCGTTTCCACCGTGGTGCCCTTCCTCCTCACATCCTCTTCCTTTCTCTGTGTGGTTTACTGCAGCCCTGTTGCCGGCTGGTGCTGCTCCTTGGGGCCATTCACTATGTGATTTGCAGAAAAAATTCTCTTGCAGTCCTTGCACGTTGATGCAGATAGGAAATGAGAGTAGAAAATGGATATGGATGTGGACGGATGCTTGTGTGTAATATGTAGCGTGCAAACAAAAAATGCAGTCCTCTCGCCTCGTCCCCGCAGTGCATATTTCATTTTTAAACCAAAAATTATATATATGCAATGCACGATGGGAAAACCAAAACTCTATAGAGAAAAAGAAAAAGAAAAATGCAGTGCACTCTGGTCTTTAAAAATGTTCGCTCCGAAGGACTTTGTAGTACACTTAATTTTAAAAAATGTATTTGCAAATATTTATGTTATGTTCATTGAAGAAGTTTAAAAAACTAAAAAAAGAATAGTGTGGTTCACTGTTGAGAGTGCTTGCGGCTCATTTTCAGGAGTCTTGCGGTCCTCTTAGACCCAACGAGTAAAAATGCAAAAAGTAGGCAAAAAAAGTAATGCGGTTCACTTTCGTTATGTATCGTGGTTCACTACCTACCGTTGTGAAGTGCAAAAAAGATGTCATGTAAACCACAAAAAAATAATGAGGTTCACATCTCGAAACTGTTGCGGTTCACTTATGTTCGACGTGAAGCACGATTCACTCGTTTGTCTTGAAAAAATTTACGTCCGATAAAAGAAATTGTGAAGTGCACTTGCTCGCCCGATGCAGTGCGGTTATCCGTCTGAAGCAGTCCATTCTTATGTCTGATGCAGTACACGCGTCGATTTTGGTATCTCAAAAAATAGAGTATCCGCATTTTAGTAATTTTAAAACTGCTCCTAATCCGTAAGGAATTAGAGAGCGTGTTCTACATGAAAAAGTTGCACCTCGTCGATACCTTTCCAACGACGTATCATTTGAATCATTCCGAGCAGCGGTTTCTGAAAATTTCGCGAAAAACAGCAGCTGCCACTCGTCGTCCGCCACACGATTTTCAAAATTAACTTAAAACCGTAAGGAATCTCAAAAACATTGCAACATATGAAAGTTGTGCCTCGTCCATAGCTTTTCAACGATATATTACACGCCTCGTTTCGCCAAACGGTTAAAAAACTGGAGCAAGAACAGTACCGAAAATTTAAAAAAATTTGAAAAACAGAATTCCGCGATTTAGTAAATTTGAAACTGCTCTTAAACCGTAAGGAATTAAAGAAAAATTTATATATGAAAAAGATGCGCCTCGACGATATCTATCCAACGGCGTATCATTCGCTTCATTTCGACAAGCGGTTTAGAAGAAATTGCAAAAAAACGCTCGCTGCCACTCGTCATGGGCCGCACCATTTTCAAAACTGCTCTTAAACCGTGTGGAATCTCGAAAAGTGTTCAAAATGTCGAAGTTGCGCCTAATCCATAACTTTTCAATGGTATATTGCACGCCTCATTCCGATAAACGGTTAAAAAATTAGAGTGAAAACAGTACCGAAAAAATAACGCGTGCAGTTTTTTCCGACGAGAAGTTCACTCGTGTGAGTACTGCAGCACACTTGGTTCAAAGAATGGCGTGCACTTGCGTTCAGCGTGCAGTGCGGAAGTGGTGTGCAGAATAGTTATTCTGCTAATATTAGCAGAATATATATTAGCACATATGCCCGTGCGTTGCAATGGGAGAGCTATTTCTTTGCAAGAAGCAATGGGAGAGATAATTGATTTGTCCATCAAAAACGATCTCCATAGCGGTGTGGTAGAGAGGAGTTGTGGTCTTCTCGCGGGTCATGTTTGTCCCGTGAGATCTTGATATTGGTGGGGTTAGTTGGAGTGGCGGCAACCATCCAGCTCGTTCCTTTTTTTCCTCCGGGTCCGCCTCTGTCTCGGGGTTGTGTCTGCCTCCTCATTTGGTAGCCATGCGGTGACCTTCAGGGCGCGGTTGTTTTGACCACTCTGTCTTACGATTGCGTAATCGGATGGATTACTAATTGTAGCGCATAAATCCCGTTTCATTAGCATATTTAGCGCATAACCATACATCATTGTCCCTTCTTTATTAGGATTTATTCTTTTTGATTATTTTAGCACTAATGTGCCCACAATTTTTTTATTCGAGCCAAACCATCATATTCTCTTTTATTCGCCCAAGAAAAAAATTTCTCCCTCGAACGACCCAGTAGGGGAGTGCGGCTAAGGCCCAATATTGCCTATGCAATGAAACATTTTTTTTCTTGGGCCAACTGCGCAGGGGCTACTATATGAAGCTAGTTACATAAAACAGCGTGTGAGACGCACATCAGTTCATGTATGGGCCAACACATTGGTAGGCTCGAAGATGACCTGTGTTTGTAAGGCGCGAAAAAATCCAAAAATTAATGAGTTGAAGGATCAAAATCTTGACATCAAAGACCCGACTACGTGTTGCTAGCTACTCGAAGCCACGAGTCCTACCAACCAATGGCCAACTTAAAGATTTAAGATCATACTCCAATGTCAGATTGGTAAAAAATACTTTAAAAAATATACAAATTACTGAATATTCTTGGAAACATGAATAATTTTGAAAATCCCAAACATTTTTTGTCATTCTTTACACTTTTTCAGAATTACACAAAAAAATCAAAACATTCGAAATTAACAATTTTATTTGAAAACATGAACCTTTTATAATAACATGAATATTTTTTGAATTTGTGATTGTTTTTGTCAAAGGAAACACATTTTGAACACTCAGAACAATTTTTTGAAATGTGTTTCTTTAAACTTGGACATTATTCTGAATTTGCGAACATTTCACTAAAACATGAATATTTTTCATATTTAGAAATTTTTTAAAATGCTACTTTTTTGGAAAATCTCAAATAACTTTGAAAAACACAAACAAAAGATGGATTTTTTTAAAATATGAACCAATATTGGAAAGAGTACAAAGATCTAATGTTCTGAACATTTTGCAAAACGTAATATATCTTAAAAATTTTGGCATTTTATTAAAAATATTTTTTCTAATATTATGGTTTTTTTGCAAAATTAATTTACTAAAAAAGGGGGAAAGAAAAATAAAATTGAAAGAAAAAAATAAAAAAAGAAACAGGAAAGAAAAAGAGAGAGAAACGAAAAATAAAAAATAGAAACATAAGATAGAACAAAAAGAAGAAAATGGTTCAAGACAACTTGGGCGCGCTATACGAATTTGCGACTATTTTGGAATGAGAACAAAGATTTAATGTTTTGAAAATTTTTCAAAATGTAATATATATCAAAATTCTGATTTTTTTCAAATTGAATTTTTCTGATATTATGAACTTTTTAGAAAAAAATAGTATATGAAAAAGGGAGAAAGAAAATAAAATTCAAAGGAAAAAAGGCGAAAGAAACAGAAAATAAAAAGAGAAAGAAATAGAAAAAGAAAAAGAAAAATAGAAACATAACTCAGAACAAAGAAAAAGAAAACGGGTCAGCCCAGCTTGGTGGCCATGTGCGAATTTGCTGCTATTTGACGCTCATTGCAATAAATAGAGTTTTGCTACTTACGTGGGCACGAAAATAAACGGGCTGGCTTTGTTGGGACACACTACTGGCGGCCCATGTATGAAATTCGGGCGTTTTTCCTTTTCTAATAGAGAACGAACAAAAAATTAGTACCACCTCGAATAGAAAAAACTTTTCGATGGTGAACGGATGAAAAAATTGGAGAAACGCACCTTGCTTTATTAGTAGGTATAGATATATATGGTTGCTCGCTGTTGAGGCGACCGCGGAGCGCTCTGCTCGCGTCCCTCCGCACGCGCTCTGCCAATGGTTGAGCATGCGCATGATCACGTCGAGGGGTCGTATGCATGCGGTTGCACCGCGCGCGTTGCCATGCGATGCAATTACGTGCGGCACGATGGAGTTACGCGCTGCAAATTAGAACTGCCATCAGGGCTTGCCGATATTCCTGGTAATCCGGCTTCCCCATTAATTCCCGTGGCTATTATAACCTCAGTCTCATCAACCTTTCAATCGTTCCCCACAACACTACAAGCACACCTACGACGACACATAGAGAGGGGATGTCCAGCGGCGCTCCAATGGAGTTCGGCGAGCATAGACTGGAGACCCATACGAGGGAGACGGATCTCTCGGTGGTGTACACCATCGACCCGGCCGTGGTGGACGACTACATCAACAGCGTTGAGCAGTTGATTGTTGGAGACAAGTAAAAGGTGGTCAGCATCGACCTCCAGTACACCGTTGGTCGTCCCAGCATAGATCAGAAGGTTGTCATCGCCCAGTTGTGCATGCGCCATCATGTCCTCATCTACCACTACTGCATGGCCACAGAGCCTTGCGACCGTTTCAATAGGTTTGTCAACAACATCGACTACAAGTTCGCCATGGTGGAAACCAAAGACGATGTAAAAGCGCTCAGTGTTACGGGCTTGGCCTACAAGAACCTTGTCGAAATCCATGACCACTACAGGGTCTGGGGCAGCACGAAGAAGGACTCCCTGGTCGAACTTGCCTTGGCCATCATCGACCCCTACTACGAAAAGATGAAGCAGGATGCCCAGAGAACAAGCCCCCTATCATGGCACAGGGCCTGGATGCGGCAACTGGATGAACCTCACCTCAGGTTCGCGTCCAAGAGCGTGTACACATGCTACGAGATGCACAGGCGGATCGCTGACATGAGGAAGTGCCTCGTTACCCAAATCGACGAGCTCGGATCGAGCCACAAGCAGAGCAAGCGTCACAAGAAGTAGATGATGATCAGATGATCGTTTATGCTAGTTAATCATGCATGTAATATATAGTTTATTTTAATGTGTGTAGGAGCCACCTATGTAATTATGCATGTAATAGTTTACTTTGGTGTGCAAATGCCATGGTTGTAGTAGCCACCTATGTAAGTGGATGTTTAATTTGGTTATGCAAGCATGTCCTTATAAGTGTGTGTGTGTGTGTGTGTGTTGTTCTGTATGCAATCCCGTCGCACAACACACATGTATTATTAGCAGCAACAGTCTGTGTTATTATCGGTATTCACACACATTTCTGATTGCAGACCTGTTTGCCACGTATCACACACATCTTGTTCATTTGAACCATTTCTGTTCTCATGTGTCAACGCAAACAGTTCATCCGAGTGAACCGCATCCCGTATATCACACACCTTTGATTTGGCTGACCATTTCCATTGTGTTGCCTAATCACAAATAGTTCATCCGAGTGAACCGTATGTTGTACATCGCACACACCTTCATCTGATTGCCCATTTCTTTTGTTCCTCCTCATCGCAAACAATTAATTGAGCTGAACCATATGCCCTGCATCGCAAATGCAACTAAAATCTGAACCATGTTTGATGCATCCTCCATCGCAAACGTTTTGCACCTTTTTGGACTGGTTTTTTACACCACCGTTTGCGATTATGGCATCGCACACAGTTTTGTCGAAGGGTCTCTGATTGTAGTGTCACGTTAGCAGCATCCTGCAGTAGTGAACTAAAAGAAAACCCAAAAAGATATCTCGCTCTTCTTTTGCTTGTTGGGAGCTTTCCCATGTAAATAGTTTTATTTCTTTTCTTATTCTTTGGAGGTCGAGAGGAGAAGACCATGATGAAAATATTGAGTGGCTCTCATATGCATTATTGTTGATTTAACCAAGAGCCCATATTACATTGTCTTCTCCCTTGTATTAAATGCTTGCAGATTCCAGCTTAGTCCAATGCACACGTGCACTATTATTATTATCCACGCCGTTCGGTCGTGCGAGTGAAAGGCAATAATGACGATATATGATGGACTGAGTGAGATGAGAGAAGCTGGTATGAACTCGATCTATCTTGCTTTTGTAAATATGATTAGTTCATCGTTCCTGATTCAGCCTATTATGAATGAAACATGTTTGCAATGACAATTAGATATTATAGTTGCTCATGCCATGCTTAATTAGATAAGAGTTTATAATGGTTTACCTTACGTGCCAACATGCTATTAAAATGGTTGTGATGTGGTATGATAGGGTGGTATCCTCCTTTGAACGATTCGAGTGGCTTGACTTGGCACATGTTCACGCATGTAGTTGAAACAAATTCAACATAGCATCCATGATATTTATGTTCACGGTGATTTATATCCTATTCATGCTTGCACTCATTGTTGATTAATCTTAATGCATGTTCATGACTGTTGTCGCTCTCTAGTTGGTCGCTTCCTAGTCTATTTCTAGCCTTCACTTGTACTAAGAGGGAATATTGCTTGTGCATCCACTTCCATAAACCCCAAAGTTATTCCATATGAGTCCACCATACCTTCCTATATGCGGTATCTACCTGCCGTTCCAAGTAAATTTGTATGTGCCAAACTCTAAACCTTCAAATGAAATTCTGTTTTGCATGCTCGAATATCTCATGTATCAACTAGAGCTATCTATATCTTCCATGCTAGGTGGGTTATTCTCACGATGAGTGGACTCCTCTCATCACTCACGAGAAAATGGCGGTAATCGGGATGCCCAGTCCCATGCTCCAATCAAATCAAAATAATTGCAAACAAAACTCCCCTAGGATAGTTGTTAGTTGGACGGCACCCGTTGTTTCGGACAAGCCATGGATTGATGTTTGTTGGTGGTGGGGGAGTATAAACTTTACCATTCTGTTTGGGAACCGCCTATAATGTGTGTAGCATGGAAGATATCGAGATCTCTTGGTTGTTATGTTGACAATGAAAGTATGCCACTCAAAATATTATTTATCTCTGTTTCAAAACTCGAGCTCTGGCACCTCTGTAAATCCCTGCTTCGCTCTATGAAGGGCCTATCTATTTACTTTTATGTTGAGTCATCATCCACTTATTAAAAAGCACCAGTTGGAGAGCACCGTTGTCATTCACATGCATTGCTATTAATTTACATTGAGTATGACTATGACTGGATCTCTTTTACCACAAATTACAATGTCTAGTCAGTCCTTGATCTTCAAGGGTGCTCTGCATTTATGTTTTGCGGTCTCAAAAAGGGCTAGCGAGATACCATCTTGTTATATCATGTTATGATTGTTTTGAGAAAGTGTTGTCATCCGAGATTTATTATTATTGTTCGCTGGTTGATTATGTCATTGATATGAGTAAACATGAGACCTAAATGTTACTGTGAATATGGTTAGTTCATAATCTTTGCTGAAAACTTGAATGCTGGCTTTACATATTTGCAACAACAAGATCAAACAGAGTTTGTAAAAGTTTTTATTTATCACTTTCAGTTTGTCAACTGAATTGCTTGAGGACAAGCAAAGGTTTAAGCTTGGGGGAGTTGATACGTCTCCAACGTATCTATTTTTCCAGACACTTTTGCCCTTGTTTTAGACTCTAACTTGCATGATTTGAACGGAACTAACCCGGACCGACGCTGTTTTCAGCAGAACTGGCATGGTGTTTTTTTTTGTAGAAATAAAAGTTCTTGGAATGACCTAAAAATCCACGGAGACACGTTTTGGAATTAATGAAAAATATTGGCGAAAGAATCAGCATCAGGGGGCCCACTGTCGGTGTCAAAACCCGCAGATCTCGGGGTAGGGGGTCCTGAGCCGTGAATTTAGGATCGATGGTAACATGGACGATGAACATGGTGTTTTTACCTAGGTTCGGGCCCTCTTGATGGAGGTAAAACCCTATGTCCTGCTCTTGTTTATATTGATGGAGTATCAAGTACAGAGTTGATCTACCTCGAGATCATATGTTGTGGTCAAAAACTTGAGGGTATTATGAATAATGTTATAATGATATAACATATATCTATCAACTAGCCTAGCCTCGGTTTATATAATGCACCAGAGGCCTAGGATAACAAGAGTCCTAGTCGAATACGCCGGTGGGGAGGAGTCCTTGTCTTAATCACCAAGTCTTGTGGAATCTTCCTTGTGTATGCATCGGTTGTCCGAACTGGCCCATGAATATACGGCCATGGGGATTCTCGGCCCAATCTAACTGATCAGGAGACGACGTGGTGAGTACCCCCTAGTCCAGGACACGGTCAGTAGCCCCCTGAACTGCTCTTCAAGTTGGGGACACTCATTGATTCTTCCGAACTGTTATTCATCTTTGGTCGTCGGTCTTGAAAACTGGTTCAACAAATCATCTCATCTTCGATCTTGAGGATCACCGAAGTGAATCCGGAGATTTTACACGTCGGGTGTCCGAGGAGCCCCTTTAAGTTATCAGCCTTTATCAATGCCTTGTTATTTTTTACCCCACACCTCGGGTTTGAAGTTGTTCCCATGCGGCGGTGTCCTCTTGCATCCGAGCTCCAATGCCGGACTGCATTCGAGATATCTTTTGTAGCCGAGCACCAATGCCGGACTATATCCGAGGTGTCATAGATCACCTTGGCCTAAAGAAGTTTGAAGGGGGTTATCCAGGTTTAACGCTGAAACGTTCTCTATGGAACGAGCCATTCGAATCCGAGCTTTATGCCGGACCACTTCTGAGCTCCAACGATGGTCAGTGTCCGAGGTGTCGTAAACTACCTCGGTCTTTTAAAAGATTGAACGAATTCAGCCGAGTTTAACGTCGGATATGCCCTCTATGGAGCCAACCATTGGTGCCCGAGCTTTATGCCGGACTGCTTCCGAGGTGGTGCACCACCCCGACCGCGGGCTGATTTTTGTGAATTTTTTTGATTGGTGCAATTTACTCTTTGCCGAGATATGTAGCCAGTATATGTATATCCAGTAGCCCTCAAGGTGTGTGTCGGTCTAAACCCGAGGTGCACCTGAAGGAAAACATAAAACGGTTGATCCTGGTAGCCCCTAAGACTCAGGTTGATTTTGCGAAATCGTCCTGAGGATCAATTCCTAGCTCGGCAGCATATGTAGGAATAGAAACACAGTGTAATATATTAGAGATAATAGTGATCGGCGAATGGGCCCTTGAGAGAGGGTTTTGAGAAGTTGCCGCAATATATCAGCTTGTCACCAGATAGGTCCAGATGGTACCTATTGTTGTCCGAAGACGCGTTTTCCCATAGTTTGGTCAAGCCGAACACTAAGCACTTTGAATTTTCTTCACTGAACATGCAACACAGTAGCCCCCGAGACACTGGTCGGGTGGCAACACCAGATCAGGGGATCGATGTGCCCCTTTAATATTTATAAATAATGAGCGCGAAGCCCAGTAGCCCCTGAGCCTTAATGTGGGCACGAATGGCCGAATTAAGGATCGATATCCGTGCGAAAAAAATTTGTTGTGTTTAACACAAACTACTCGAAAGATAATAAAGATCTCTTAAAGGAGCTAGAGCCAGCGAAAACTGAGCTCTCCAAGGTTGGCCCCAAGGGGCTTTTAGATAGAAAATCGATACCACTTGGGATTTAGGAGAGCTTTATATAAGTTTCTCGCTTGGTATTTGAAAGATGAGCTGCAATAAATCGACTTTACTCGCAATTTATGATCCTATGTATCCAAGTATTTTACATCATTAATGCTCGGATCCGCATTGTACAAAACTTTGTTGACCGACCATCGGCTTCCACCTCCTCGGCCAGCAGCCGAGGAGTGTTTGTCCTTCTTTATAAAACCTTCATGAGAGCAAATATTTACGACAAACAAGGCAATCCGGTCATACGGTTTGATAAACAAAGGTACGCGGAGAGATATGTTATATTAAGAAACATCTTCCAAGGAAAATAGTCCCGCTATCGGTTCCTTTCTTTGGGTCTTCATCCTTATCATGATCATGAAACCTCACCTCCGATCAATGTGGGAGGAAAATATTGAGGATTTAGTTCGGGGAAAGTTCCCGAACTCTATGGTATTAATGAACCAAAATTTTCACTTCCGTTGTTGCCGACCAATGTGATCCTTTAAGATCACTAGCTTTCGGCTTCACCCAGTCTGAGGTACTAACTTGGATGACCCAGTAGTAACAATCACAGAGGTGCTCCCTTTACCGCCTAGTCGAACAATCGGGAACGTAGGGGTAAGCACAGGAGCCAGCAACCCAGCTTGGCAAAAATCTTAAGTCAAATTGATGCATATTTATGGCTTTATAACGATGATTAGGAAGTCAGCCCTTGTATATTAAATACAAATGACGATGATATGTTTATTTTGACTCTGTTGCGACCGTTTATCAGTTGAAAGTGGCACATCGTCGGCTTCTACCCCTTTCTAGATACTACACAGGGTGTCTCCGCAATAACAAGACAACCCTTAGCCGACGTCTCGGTGCCCAAAGGCGGTTGTGTTAGCGGAAACGAGGCAATCAGATATGCGGGCTTTATAACTTTCACTTAGTCATAGGAGCTTTAAATTGGGGAAGCTAGCTACGAGACCCCGGTTAGTGTTCGGCACCAACCGAAGTCTAGCCATTAACACTTTGGCCAATGTTATGAAAGGCCCATTGGTATCGATTCATAGTTTGATACCGTCATCGGATCACTGACCAGCTTACGCCCATTGTGACAGTTAGTTTTTGGCTTTCTCCACTGAGGTGCTTAACCATTTGAGCTAGAAGCACAATCGCAGTGGTTCTCCCTTTGTAAACCTAGCCGAACAAAGCGGAACGTAGGAGGCAAGCACAGGAGCCAGGCAACCCAACTATTTGACCAAAGACACAGAAACCGATGCATATATAGCAATATCCGAGGATGTTTTTGTCGAATCTCTAAAGGTGTCCGGCGTTGCACTGCGAGACTTATGCTGGAAACACACAAATAGTTTAAAAGTGCTATAAGCTTGGAAACCCAAAAAACGTCAGTAAAAACTTGACGTCCGAACAAGATCAAGTGTTCGTTGCCAATCCGAAAATTGGAAGAAAAAATTGTGCTTCTGTCGTGCTTTAACATCCCACATCCGATCTCAAGACTTCACGCGGGTCAGCCTACGGCTTCAAGCTCCTTATCCCAAAGGCGGAGTACTTCTCCGAGGTCAATTTAGCAAACTAAACTCGAGCGGCTTTTAGAGAGAAGGCAGGCCATCCGGCTATTGACCATACACTCGAGTCAAAAAAGGAGCGGTAGAAAAAGACTTTACAACAACCAAGAAGAAAACACATTTACTATAAAACAACTCATATAAATTTAAGTGCCCCCAGTAAACTTGGGTAAAAGAATTTTATGTATAATGATTATATGTACCGAAGTACTTATATCATATCAGTGTTCACCCGAACTTTAAACGCGTCTTAACCGATCATCGGCTTCTCCCTCTTCGGTCAAGAGCCGAAAAGTGTTATGTACTCCACCTGTCGAGAATATCGACGATGTTTCCGATATCTAGGCAATCAGGCCATAAGGCTGTAACAGACAAAGCGCGCTCAGGAAACTTATGCTATATTACTGACGAAGTGTAAGAAGCATCTTCGAAGAAAATAGTACCCCCACCGATACCTTTCTTCGTTTGCTCATTGTTACTATGAGACTTGTGCAATAGATTTTTTGTACTCATGAGTTCCGTCATGTGCCGACCATGATTGAAAACAATAAGAGCGCTAGCTTTCGGCTTCACCCAGTCTGAGGTACTAACTCGGATGACCCGGTAGTAACAATCACAGAGGTGCTCCCTTTACAGCCTAGCCGAACAATCAGGAATGTAGGGGTAAGCACAGGAGCCAGGCAACCCAGCTTGCGGAACACTTAAGTCAACATGGTGCATATTGTGGCGTAATACACAAACAAGGAACGAAGCTGTACAAGTATAATCATATGCAAGAGGGAAGGCTTCATAAAGGAAGCCCCCAAGTAAACGGGGTATTTGAATTTGTGTGTCACAAACAAAGTTTTGACAAGGAAGTTTTTCACAAACAACTCTTTGCCAAAAAGTATAATGCTTGGTTAAACCGAACAAAATTTAAAAATTTAAAACTTTGAGCATAAAAGGACTTAGCTGGTTATTGTGTTCGACATTGATGACACAGTCCGAGCTTACGGCGGGACAAGGTCCCAGCCCCCAAGCTAGTCCCAGGTGGTAGAGCGAAGAACTTGGCACTCCGGAGTGGTGACATAGCACGGCCAATTCAGGCCGGCAGAGTGACGCCGAAGTCCCCGGCGTGGTTTAATGAAGTGAGGACGAAGGCCCCAGTCCAGCCGAGGTGACAACACTACCCGACCTGGATCATTTACCTGTGCACAAGAAATAGTGCAAACCGGAGATAATAGTAATAATAATAAATTTCAAAAAATTTGTTGCATACTAAATATTTTATGCAAAGTGAGTAATAAAGGAAATATGTCCTGTGCGCCGAACACTCGATGAGGTAGAGCTCTCTCGGCGATGCCGAAATCCCCAAGGCAACCGAACACGTCGGTATGGCAACACGACCAGCAAGGTGCTCACGCGAGCCGATTGGGACGATGGTGTCGGCTTGCCGAAGAGACCACGTGACGCAGTCGAAGTCCATTACCTGCACATGTAAAATAGTGCAGACCAACAATAAAAATATAAAAATCCTCGCATAATTAATTTACGCAAAATTATTTACTTACAGATATGTGGCATGGCGCCGAAGTCAATGTCCATGCAGGGCGTCGACGTGATGCGTTAAAGGTGTGGCACAGCCTGAATTCATAGGTCGGACCGAGTTCCGGATGCGGTGTTCGCCGAACTATGTACGAAAACTGACTGAACCACCATGCGGCCGTCCTTAATGCAGCCACCATTTGATAGACCTGTGTATAGATGATGGAACAAACCAGAGTAATAATTCCTTGGAAAAAATAAACCCAAACAAGCAAAAAAAATTAAGATTAATAGCACCTGGTTTATTCGTTGCAGCAGTCAGAAGAAAAGTGACTCCTAAAACTGGGACTCGATCCGCATACCCATTGCCTGATGGGCGGTGAAGAGACGGCATTGCGATGCTGGTAAAGGTTGGCTCGCCGAGGCAAAGCCCCCGGTCCAGCGAAGCTGGTCGGCTGACGGCGCCGAAGTCTCCGGAGTAGGTTGATGAAGGGATGGCGAAGCCCCCGGTCCGGGCGAGGAGACGCAACAGGTCGGTGAGGAGATGTTACAACTGCCATGCCAGCCGAGGTGTTGCAGTAGTTCGGCGTGATGGACATCAGCTCGATGAAGCAACGGTGCGGCCATGTGATGACCCACAAGTGTAGGGGATCTATTGTAGCTTTTCAATAAGTAAGAGTGTCGAATCCAACGAGGAGCAGAAGGAAATGATAAGCAGTTTTCAGTAAGGTATTCTCTCCAAGCACTAAAATTATCGGTAACATATAGTTTTGTGATAAGGTAATTCGTAATGAGTAGCAAGTAATAAAAGTAAATAAGGTGCGGCAAGATGGCCCAATCCTTTTTGTAGCAAAGGACAAGCCTGGACAAACTCTTATATGAAGGAAAGCGCTCTCGAGGACACATGGGAATTATCGTCAAGCTAGTTTTCATCACGATCATATGATTCGCGTTCGGTACTTTGATAATTTGATATGTGGGTGGACTGTTGCCTGGGTACTGCCCTTAATTGGACAAGCATTCCACTTATGATTAACCCCTATTGCAAGCATCCGCAACTACAATATAAGTATTAAGGTAAACCTAATTATAGCATGAAACATATGGATCCAAATCAGCCCCTTACGAAGCAACGCATAAAGTAGGGTTTAAGCTTCTGTCACTCTAGCAACCCATCATCTACTTATTACTTCCCAATGCCTCCCTCTAGTCCCAAACAATGGTGAAGTGTCATGTAGTCGACGTTCACATGACACCACTAGAAGGATGACAACATACATCTCATCAAAATATCGAACGAATACCAAATTCACATGACTACTAATAGCAAGACTTCACCCATGTCCTCAGGAACAAACGTAACTACTCACAAAGCATATTCATGTTCATAATCAGAGGGGTATTAATATGCATAATGGATCTGAACATATGATCTTCCACCAAGTAAACCAATTAGCATCAACTACAAGGAGTAATCAACACTACTAGCAACCCACCGGTACCAATCTGAGGTCTGGATACAAAGATTGGATACAAGAGATGAACTAGGGTTTGAGATGAGATGGTGCTAGTGAAGATGTTGATGGAGATTGACCCCCTCCCAATGAGAGGATCATTGGTGATGACGCTGGTGATGATTTCCCCCTCCCACAGGGAAGTTTCCCGGCAGAACAACTCCGCCAGAGCCCTAGATTGGTTCCGCCAAGGTTCCGCCTCCTGGCGGCGGAGTCTCGTCCCGAAAGCTTGCTTATTATTTTTTCCTCGACGAAAGACTACATATAGCAGAAGATGGGCATCGGAGGGCCACCAGGGGGCCCACGAGGCAGGGGGCACGCCCCCACCCTCGTGGCCAGGGTGTGGCCCCCCTCTAGAACTTCTTGCGCTTAGTATTTTTTATATATTCTGGAAATAGCTTCTGTGAAGTTTCAGGACTTTTGGAGCTATGCAGAATAGGTCTCTAATATTTGCTCCTTTTCCAGCCTAGAATCCCAGCTGCCAGCATTCTCCCTCTTCATGTAAACCTTGTAAAATAAGATAGAATAGGCATAAGTATTGTGACATAATGTGTAATAACAGCCCATAATGCAATAAATATCGATATAAAAGCATGATGCAAAATGGACGTATCAACTCCCCCAAGCTTAGACCTCGCTTGTCCTCAAGCGAAAGCCGAAATCGAAAAATATGTCCACATGTTTAGAGATAGAGGTGTCGATAAAAATAAAATACGGACATGAGGGCATCATGATCATTTTTAGAACAGCAACATATATATATATATATATATTGTCATATGATCTCTTATGCTAAAGTAACAATTCAATCACAATTTCAAGTATGAATCATAAACTTCATTGAGAACCAACAAACTCTAATCTCAGTCATTGAGGCGATTGCAATTTATCATAACATAGAAAAGAGTCAATATAAGAGCTTTTCTGCAATTCCACATACTCAACCATCTTTTAGTCTTTCACAATTGCTAACACTCACGCAATATTTATGGGTATGAAGTCTTAATCGGGCACAGAGAAAGATAGGGGCTTATAGTTTTGCCTCCCAACGTTTTACCTCAAGGGTAATTTCAACAATAATAGTTCATGAAGACTCACATCCAATTAGCTATATATATCAGGATCTTTCCAACACATTGTGCTTGCCAAAGGATAAAATGTAAAACGGAAAGGTGGAGATCACCATGACTCTTATGTAAGGTAGGATATAAAAGTAAAAGATAGGCCCTTCGCAGATGGAAGTAGAGGTTGTCATGCGCTTTTATGGTTGGATGCACGAAATCTTAATGCAAGATAACGTCACTTTGTATTGCCACTTGTGATATGGACCTTCATTATGCAGTCCGTCGCTTTTATTTCTTCCATATCACAAGATCGTATAAAGCTTATTTTCTCCGCACTAATAAGTCATACATATTTAGAGAGCGATTTTTATTGCTTGCACCGATGACAACTTACTTGAAGGATCTTAATCAATCCATAGGTAGATATGGTGGACTCTCATGGCAAAACTGGGTTTAGGGATATTTGGAAGCACAAGTAGTATCTCTACCTGGTGCGAAGAGATTGGCTAGCAAGAGAGGGAAAGGCAAGCTCAACATGTTGGATGGTCCATGACAATATAATTCATCTTAGATGTAAGAAAACATAACCCATTATGTTGTCTTCCTTGTCCAACATCAACTCTTAGCATGTCATACTTTAATGAGTGCTCACAATCATAAAAGATGTCCAAGATAGTATATTTATATGTGAACCTCTCTTTCTTTATTACTTCCTATTAATTGCAACGATGACCAAAACTATGTTCGTCAACTCTAAACAACTTTTATTCATCATACTCTTTATAAGTGAGCTCATTACTCTCCATAAGATCCATATGATCTCTTTGTTTATTTTTATTTCTTCTCTTTTATTTTACTTAACTCCCTCAAGATCATAGAAAAATAATCAAGCCCTTGACTCAACACTAATCTTTATTATATAGCTCACGGACTCGATTACATAGAGGGATCATAAAGCAAAACTCACAATTAGATCATACTAAAACTTTATTCTACTAGATCAAAATATTACTAAAAGGACCAAACTAAGAAAAACGGTAAAGATAAAAGTGATGGTGATATGATACCGGGGCACTCCCCCAAGATTGGCGGTTGCCAAGGGGAGTGCCCATACCAGATACTCAATTCTTCTTTGTTGGTGAAGAAGGTGGAGCTGTAGATGATGTAGGCTTGTCGTCCTTCTTCCAAGGCATAGGCTCACCATCATAGAAGGATGATCGAGTCTCCTGAATCCTCAAATCTGCAGCCAAACTCATCCTCTTGAATCTATATTCATACTCACAGTTTTGATTTTGCAGGTCATAGATCTGGGCTTAGAGGTGCTCGATTTTCTCATGAAGCTTGAAGATGGCCTCCCCAATGTGCTTGACGTCCAACTTGTGGTTGTTGGTGGACTCCGTGATCATAATGTGATTGGAGTCGAGTCCACGCTCCACCATCTCCTGACACTTGAAAACTTGTTGCTCCAATGCCTCGAGCCTTGACTCTGTGATTCCGTTCCTCCTCGGTCCCTCAGCATCGCGGATGTGCAACAACCCCTCAGGCATCTAAATGGTTTGAGGGTGTTGCAGCACCTCCGCGAGGTAGGGGTTGATAACCTTCTCGAAGAACTTTCCTTGGGAGAGCTTGAAGACGACATGACGACCTAGATCTGCCAGAAAAACAGCTCGAAACAAAGATAAGAGATATTTGTGTGATACGGTGGTCAAAACCTTCGGGAGATTATATAATGAATTTTTACCGACCAAAAGAAGTATCGTGCAAGAAAACGGAGTCCGGAGAGCCCATGAGGCAGGGGGCATGCCCAGGGGGTAGGGCGCGCCTCCCACCCTCGTGGGAGCCTCGTGTCCTTCCCGCTCTGCTTCTTATTTTCCTATTTTTCTAAATATTCCAAAACGAAGAAATATTGCCATTAGAACTGTTTTGGAGTCGGTTTACTTACTGTACCACGTACCTATTGCTTTTCAGAGTTTGAAACGTTCCGGAAAGTGTCCCTTATGTATTCTTCCGGGGTTACGGTTTCAATAATATTAGTTTCAACATTTATAGGATTACCTGAGATATAATGTTTAATTCTTTGACCGTTCACCACCTTCGGATTTGTGCCTTCGAAATTTTTGATTTTTATGGCGCTGGAACGATAGACCTCCTCCATAATGTAGGGACCTTCCCATTTAGAGAGATGTTTTCCTGCAAAAAATCTTAAACGAGAGTTGTATAACAATACATAATCACCCACATTAAACTCACGCTTTTGTATCCTTTTGTCATGCCATCTTTTAACTTTTTCTTTAAACAACTTGGCATTTTCATAAGCCTGGGTTCTCCATTCATCAAGTGAGCAAATGTCAAATAACCTCTTCTCACCGGCAAGTTTGAAATCATAATTGAGCTCTTTAATAGCCCAATATGCCTTATGTTCTAATTCAAGAGGTAAGTGACATGCTTTACCATAAACCATTTTATACGGAGACATACCCATAGGATTTTTATATGCAGTTCTATAGGCCCATAATGCACCATCTAGTTTCTTGGACCAATTCTTTCTAGATCTATTAACAGTCTTTTGCAAAATTAATTTGAGCTCTCTGTTACTCAATTCTACTTGACCACTAGACTGTGGGTGATAAGGAGATGCAATTCTATGGTTAACGTCATACTTAGCAAGCATTTTATGAAAGGCACCATGAATAAAATGTGAACCACCATCAGTCATTAAATATCTCGGGACTCCAGACCTCAGGAAAAAAACTTCTTTAAGCATCTTAATAGAGGTGGTATGATTAGCACTACTAGTTGGAATAGATTCTACCCACTTAGTAACGTAATCAACAGCAACTAAAATATGTGTATACCCATTAAAGGAAGGAAAAGGTCCCATATAATCAAAGCCCCAAACATCAAATGGTTCAATAACAAGTGAATAATTCATAGGCATTTCTTGACGTCTACTAATGTTACCAATTCTTTGACATTCATCACAAGACAAGACAAACTTAAGGGCATCCTTGAAGAGAGTAGGCCAATAAAAACCGGATTGCAATACCTTATGTGCAGTTCTATCTCCAGCATGGTGTCCTCCATAAGCCTCGGAGTGACACCTGCGTAGGATCTGTTCATGTTCATGCTCAGTTACACAACGTCTAATAATACCATCTACTCCTTCTTTATAAAGATGTGGGTCATCCCAAAAGTAATGTCTCAAATCATAGAAGAACTTTTTCTTTTGCTGGTATGTGAAACTAGGTGGTATAAATTTAGCAACAATATAATTAGCATAATTAGCATACCATGGAGCAGTTCGAGAAGCATTTACATTTAATTGTTCATCAGGAAAGCTATCATCAATAGGTAGTGGGTCATCAAGAACATTTTCTAACCTAGACAGGTTGTCTGCAATGGGGTTCTCAGCTCCCTTTCTATCAATAATATGCAAATCAAATTCTTGTAGCAAGAGAACCCATCTAATAAGTCTAGGTTTAGCATCTTTCTTTTCCATAAGGTATTTAATAGCAGCATGATGGGTGTGAGTAGTTACTTTAGAATCAACAATATAAGGTCTGAACTTATCACAAGCAAATACAACTGCTAAAAATTCTTTTCCAGTAGTAGCATAATTTCTCTGGGCATTGTCTAGAGTTTTACTAGCATATTGAATAACATTCAATTTCTTATCAACTCTTTGCCCTAGAACAGCACCTACAACATAATCACTAGCATCACACATAATTTCAAAGGGTAAATTCCAATCAGGTTGCTGAACAATAGGTGCAAAAATCAATGCTTTCTTAAGTATTTCAAAGGCTTCTACACAATCATCATCAAATACAAAAGGAATATATTTTTGTAATAGATTAGTCAGAGGCCAAGAAATTTTTGAGAAGTCCTTAATGAACCTCCTATAAAAACCGGCATGACCGAGGAAGCTTCTTATACCTTTAATGTCCTTGGGACACGGCATCTTTTCAATAGCATCAACTTTAGCTTTATCAACTTCAATACCTCTTTCAGAAATTTTATGCCCCAAGACAATACCTTCATTAACCATAAAGTGGCATTTATCCCAATTCAAAATGATACGTCCATTTTGCATCATGCTTTTATATCGATATTTATTGCATTATGGGATGTTATTTCACATTATGTCAAAATATTTATGGGTATTCTCTCTTATTTTACAAGGTTTACATAAGGAGGGAGAATACCGGCAGCTGGAATGCTGGGCTGGAAAAGGAGCAAATATTAGAGACCTATTCTGCACAACTCCAAAAGTCCTGAAACTCCATGGAATACCTTATAATAAATAATGAAAAATCCTCGCCAAAGATGAAGACCAGGGGGCCCACACCCTTCTCACGAGGGTGGGGGAGGCCCCCCTAGGGCGCGCCCGTACCTCGTGAGCCCCTGGTGGCTCTCCGATGACCATCTTCTCCTATATGAAGTCTTTCGTCGAGAAAAAAATAGGAAGCAACCTTTCGGGACGAAACTCCGCCGCCACGAGGCGGAACCTTGCGGGATCCAATCTAAAGCTCCGGTAGAGCTGTCCTGCCGGGGAAACTTCCCTCCCGGAGGAGGAAATCATCGCCATCGTCATCACCAACGCTCCTCTCATCGGGTGAGGGCAATCTCCATCAACATGTTCATCAGCACCATCTCGTCTCAAAACCCTAGTTCATCTCTTGTATCCGATTCTTGTCTTCAAGTCTAGGATTGGTGCTAGTAGGTTGCTAGTAGTGTTAATTACTCCTTGTAGTTGATGCTAGTTGGTTTAATTGGTGGAAGATCATATGTTCAGATCCTTTATGCATATTATTACCCCTATGATTATGAACATGAATATGCTTTGTGAGTAGTTACGTTTGTTCCTGAGGACAAGGGAGAAATCTTGCTATTAGTAGTCATGTGAATTTGGTATTCTTTCGATATTTTGATGAGATGTATGTTGTCTAGCCTCTAGTGGTGTTATGTGAACGTCGACTACATAACACTTCATCATTATTTGGGCCTAGAGGAAGGCATTAGGAAGTAATAAGTAGATGATGGGTTGCTAGAGTGATAGAAGCTTAAACCCTAGTTTATGCGTTGCTTCGTAAGGGGCTGATTTGGATCCATATGTTTCATGCTATGGTTAGGTTTACCTTAATACTTTTGTTGTAGTTGCGGATGCTTGCAATAGAGGTTAATCATAAGTGGGATGCTTGTTCAAGTAAGAACAGCACCCAAGCACTGGTCCACCCACATATCAAATTATCGAAGTACCGAACGCGAATCGTATGAGCCTAATGAAAACTAGCTTGACAATATTCCCATGTGTCCTCGGGAGCGCTTTTCCTTATATAAGAGTTTGTCCAGGCTTGTCCTTTGATACAAAAAGGATTGGGCCACCTTGCTGCACTTTATTTACTTTTGTTACTTGTTGCTCGTTACAAATTATCTCATCACAAAACTGTCTGTTACCACTTATTTCAGTACTTGCAGAGAATACCTTGCTGAAAACCGTTTATCATTTCCTTCTGCTCCTTGTTGGGTTCGACGCTCTTACTTATTGAAAGGACTACGATAGATCCCATATACTTGTGGGTCATCAAGACTCTTTTCTGGCGCTGTTGTCAGGGAGTGAAGCGCCTTTGGTAGGTGGAATTTGGTAAGGAAAAATTTATATAGTGTGTTGAAATTTACTGTCACTTGTTACTATGGAAAGTAATCCTCTGAGGGGCTTGTTTGGGGTGTCTTCACCCCGACCAGTAGAGCAAAGAGTTGCTCCTTAACCTACTGAACCTATTGAAAATGAATATGAAAATGAAATTCCTTATGAGTATCCTTCGAGTATAATAGAAAAACTGCTAGCTAATCCTTTTACAGGAGATGGAACAAAGCATCCTCATGAACACCAAATATATGTGGATGAGGTTTGTGGATTATTTAAGCTTGCAGGTATACCCGATAATGTTGCTAAGAAGAAGGTCTTCCCTTTATCTTTGAAGGGAGATGCATTGGTATGGTATAGGCTATGTGATGATACGAGATCATGGAATTATAGAAGATTGAAATTGGAATTTCATCAAAAGTATTACCCTATGCATCTTGTTCATCGTGATCGCAATTATATATATAATTTTTGATCTCGCGAAGGAGAAAGCATCGCTCAAGCTTCGGGGAGGCTTAAATAAATGTTATATTCATGCCCCAATCATGAGCTTTCAAGAGAAACAATTATTCAAAAATTTATGCTCGACTTTCTGATAACAATCGCACCATGCTTGATACTTCTTGTGCTGGCTCTTTTATGATGAAGACTATTGAATTCAAATGGGATTTATTGGATAGAATTAAACGCAACTCTGAAGATTGGGACCTCGACAATGGTAAGGAGTCAGGTATGACACCTAAGTTTGATTGTGTTAAATCTTTTATGGATACCAATATTTTCCGTAAGTTTAGCATTAAATATGGACTTGATTCTGAGATAGTAGCTTCTTTCTGTGAATCTTTTGCTACTTATGTTGATCTGCCTAACGAGAAGTGGTTTAAATATCATCCCCCCATAGAAGTAAAAGTAGCTGCACCTATTAAAGTTAAAGAAAAGACTATCACTTATAATGATCCTATTGTTCCTACTTCTTATGTTGAGAAACCACCTTTCCCTATTAGAATAAAGGATCATGCTAAAGCTTTAACTGTGGTTCGTAAAAGCAATATTAAAACATATACACCTCCTAAGCAAGTTAAAGTTGAACCTAATATTTCTATTGTTAAAGAGCTCTTGTCTGATAATATTGATGGGCATGTTACTCAGTTCTGCGGTGAAACTGCTAGAATTGCTAAACCTTGTGCTAAAGATAAACATAGACATGTGGTAGGCGTGCCTGTTATTTCTGTTAAAATAGGAGATCATTGTTATCCTGGCTTATGTGATATGGGTGCTAGTGCTAGTGTTATACCTTATGACTTGTATAAAGAAATGAAGCATGAAATTGCACCTACTGAGTTAGAAGATATTGATGTCACAATTAAACTTGGTAATAGAGATACTATTTCAGCAGTGGGAATTGTTAAAGATGTTGAAGTCTTGTGTAGGAAAACTAAATATCCTGCTGATTTTCTTGTTCTTAGTTCTCCACAAGATAGCTTTTGTCCCATTATATTTGGTAGACCCTTCTTGAACACTGTTAATGCTAAGATAGACTGCGAAAAGAATGTTGTTACTATTGGCTTGCATGATATGACTCATGAATTTAATTTCTCTAAATTTAGTAAACAACACCGTGAAAAAGAATTGCCTAGTAAGGATGAAATTATTGGTCTTGCTTCTATTGCCATACCTCCTAGTGATCCTTTAGAACAATATTTGCTAGACCATGAAAATTATATGTTTATGAATGAAAGAAGGGAAATAGATGAAGTATTCTTTAAATAGGAACTTATGCTGAAACACAATTTACCTGTTGAAATCCTAGGGGATCCTCCTCCACCTAAGGGTGATCCCGTGTTTGAGCTTAAACCGTTGCCTGATAATCTTAAATATGCTTATCTTGATGAAAAGAAGATATATCCTGTTATTATTAGTGCTAACCTTTTAGAGCATGAAGAAGAAAGATTATTGAAAACTCTAAAGAAGCACTGTGCTGCTATTGGATATACTCTTGATGATCTTAAGGGCATTAGTCCCACTCTATGTCAACATAATATAAATTTGGAAGCAGATGCCAAACCAGTTCGTGATCCTCAACGACGTACGAATCTCAAGATGAAAGAAGTGGTAAGAAAAGAAATACTAAAGCTTCTGGAGGCAGGTATAATTTATCCCGTTGCTGATAGTCGGTGGGTAAGTCCGGTTCATTGTGTCCCTAAGAAGGGAGGTATTACTGTTGTTGCTAATGATAAAGATGAATTGATTCCACAAAGAATTATTACAGGTTATAGGATGGTAATTGATCTCCGCAAATTAAGTAAGGCTACTAAGAAAGATCATTACCCCTTACCTTTTATCGATCAAATGCTAGAAAGATTATGCAAACATACACATTACTGCTTTCTAGATGGTTATTCTGGTTTCTCTCAAATACCTGTGTCGGCTAAAGATCAATCAAAGACTACTTTTACATGCCCTTTCGGTACTTTTGCTTATAGATGTATGCCTTTTGGTTTATGTAATGCACCTGCTACCTTTCAAAGATGCATGATGGCTATATTCTCTGACTTTTGTGAAAAGATTTGTGAGGTTTTCATGGACGACTTTTCCGTCTATGGATCTTCTTTTGATGATTGCTTGAGCAATCTTGATCGAGTTTTGTAGAGATGTGAAGAAACTAATCTTGTCTTGAATTGGGAAAAGTGCCACTTTATGGTTAATGAAGGTATTGTCTTGGGGCATAAAGTTTCTGAAAGAGGTATTGAAGTTGATAAAGCCAAGGTTGATGCTATTGAAAAGATGCCATGTCCCAAGGACATCAAAGGTATAAGAAGTTTCCTTGGTCACGCTGGATTTTATAGGAGGTTCATTAAGGACTTCTCAAAAATTTCTCGGCCTCTGACTAATTTATTACAAAAAGATATACCATTTGTCTTTGATGATGATTGTGTAAAAGCATTTGAAATACTTAAGAAAGCATTAGTCTCTGCACCTATTGTTCAGCCACCTCATTGGAATTTACCCTTTGAAATTATGTGTGATGCTAGCGATTATGCTGTAGGTGCTTTTCTAGGGCAAAGAATTGATAAGAAATTAAATGTTATCCATTATGCTAGTAAGACTCTAGACAATGCTCAAAGAAATTATGCTACTACTGAAAAAGAACTTTTAGTAGTTGTATTTGCTTGTGATAAGTTCAGACCTTATATTGTTGATTCTAAAGTAACTATCCACACTGATCATGCTGCTATTAAATACCTTATGGAGAAGAAAGATGCTAAACCTAGACTTATTAGATGGGTTCTCTTGCTACAAGAATTTGATTTGCATATTGTTGATAGAAAAGGAGCTGAGAACCCCATTGTAGACAACTTATCTAGGTTAGAGAATGTTCTTGATGACCCACTACCTATTTATGATAGCTTTCCTGATGAACAATTAAATGTCATAAGTACTTCTCGTAGTACCCCTTGGTATGCTGATTATGCTAATTACATGGTTGCTAAATTTATACCACCTAGCTTCACATACCAACAAAAGAAAAAGTTCTTCTATGATTTGAGACATTACTTTTGGGATGACCCACATCTTTATAAAGAAGGAGTAGATGGTGTTATTAGACATTGTCTACCTGAGCATGAACAGGAACAAATCCTACGCAAGTGCCACTCCAAAACTTATGGAGGACACCACGCGGGAGATAGAACTGCACATAAGGTATTGCAATCCGGGTTTTTATTGGCCTACTCTCTTCAAGGATGCCCGTAAGTTTGTCCTATCTTGTGATGAATGTCAAAGAATTGGTAATATTAGTAGACGTCAAGAAATGCCTATGAATTATTCACTTGTTATTGAACCATTTGATGTTTGGGGCTTTGATTATATGGGACCTTTTCCTGCCTCTAATGGATATACACATATTTTAGTTGCTGTTGATTATGTTACTAAGTGGGTAGAAGCTATTCCAACTAGTAGTGCTGATCATAACACTTCTATTAAAATGCTTAAATAAGTTATTTTTCCGAGGTTTGGAGTCCCTAGATATTTAATGACTGATGGTGGTTCACATTTTATTCATGGTGCTTTCCGTAAAATGCTTGCTAAATATGACGTCAATCATAGAATTGCATCTCCGTATCACCCATAGTCTAGTGATCAAGTAGAATTGAGTAATAGAGAACTCAAATTAATTTTGCAAAAGACTGTCAATAGGTCTAGAAAGAATTGGTCCAAGAAACTTGATGATGCATTATGGGCCTATAGAACCGCATATAAAAATCCTATGGGTATGTCTCCGTATAAAATGGTCTATGGAAAACCATGTCGCTTACCTCTCGAACTAGAACATAAGGCATATTGGGCTATTAAAGAGCTCAACTATGATTTTAAACTTGCCGGTGAGAAGAGGTTATTTGATATTAACTCACTGATGAATGGAGAACCCAAGCTTATGAAAATGCCAAGTTGTTTAAAGAAAAGGTTAAAAGATGGCATGACAAAAGGATACAAAAGCGTGAGTTTAATGTAGGTGATTATGTATTGCTATACAACTCTCGTTTAAGATTTTTTGCAGGGAAACTTCTCTCTAAATGGGAAGGCCCCTATGTTATCGAGGAGGTTTACCGTTCCGGTGCCATAAAAATCAACAACTTCGAAGGCACAAATCCGAAAGTGGTAAATGGTCAAAGAATCAAACATTATATCTCAGGTAATCCCATAAATATTGAAACCAATATTATTGAAACCGTAACCCCGGGGGAATACATAAGGGACACTTTCCAGAATGTTTCAGACTCCGAAAAGGAATAGGTATGTGGGACGGTAAGTAAACCGACTCCAAAACAATTTTTAAGGGAATATTTCTCCGTTTTGGAATATATAGAAATATAGAAAATTAAGTAGCAGTCCGGGAAGGACACGAGGGCCTCACGAGGGTGGAGGGCGCGCCCCCCTACCTCGTGAGCTCCTCGTGTGCCTTTCGGACTCCATTTTCTTGAATGATACGTATTTTGGTCGGTAAAAATTCACTATATAATCTCGCAAAGGTTTTGACTCCTGTATCACGCAAAAATCTCATGTTTTTGTTTCGAGCTGTTTTCTGTCAGGGTTGTCAAGGCCAGGCACTATGTCGTCTCCTTCCTCCTCCAACCATGAGGGCGACGATGCTTGGCTAATGAAGATAGAGATAAAGAGAGAAGAACCTATGGAGATCAACAAGGATGAAGGGATCAAGAAGGCCGTGGACGACGAAGTTCCAGCAACAGAAGACACCCTTCAACTGGATCATAATCTTCTTACCCCTACAGAAATCGAAGCTTTCAAGATGATTGAGTTGGCTCATATACAAAATAAGTATCTCACACGTGAAAATATTTTGTTGAAGGAGCATATCATCGCACTCAAGGGCATTATCCGCAAGTTAGAAGACCTCCTACGCTCAATGTGCGACTATCCGTCATCAACAACTCCACCTTCTTCACGAACCAAGGAGACATAATCACATGGGTATGGGCACTCCCCTTGGCAACTGCCAAGCTTGGGGGAGGTGCCCCGGTATCGTATCATAATCACAACTCCTATCTTTATTGTTTTCCTTAGTTCGATCCTATTAGTAGTATTTTGATCTAGTAGAATAAAGTTTATGGCATGATCTAGTCATGAGTTTTGCTTTATTATCCTTCTATGTAATCGAGTCCGTGAGCTATATAATAAAGATTAGTGATTGAGTCAAGGGCTTGCTTATTTTTGCCATGATCCAAAATAAAAGAAACGAAAAGAGAAAAAGAATAAGAAGAAACAAAAGTTTATATTGATCTTATTGATAGTAATGACTTCACATAGAAAGAGTGTGATGATTAAAAGTTGTTGGGAGTTGGCAGACATAGATTTGGTCATCGTTGCAATTAATAGGAAGTAATAAGGAAAGAGAGGTTTCACATATAAATATACTATTATTGACATCTTTTATGATTGGGAGCACTCATCAAAATATGACATGCTAAAGAGTTTATGTTGGACAAGGAAGACAACGTAATGGGTTATGTTTTCTTATATCTGAGATAAAGTATGTTGTCATGGATCATACAACATGTTGAGATTGCCCTTTCACCCTCATGCTAGCCAAATTCTCAGCACCAAGTAGAGATACTACTTGTGCTTCCAAATACCCTTAAACCAGTTTTGCCATGAGAGGCCACCATATCTACCTATGGATTGAATAAGATCCTTCAAGTAAGTTGTCATTGGTGCAAAGCAATAAAAATTGCCCTCTAAATATGTATGATTGATAGGTGTGGGAGAAATAAGCTTTATACAATCTTGTGATGTGGAAGTAATAAAAGCGACAGACTGCATAATAAAGGTTCATATCACAAGGGGCAATATAAAGTGACGTTCTTTCGCATTAAAATTTTGTGCATCCAACCATAAAAGCGCATGGCAACCTCTGCTTCCCTCTGCGAAGGGCCTATCTCTTATTATTATCTTCCACCTTATGCAAGTGTCATGGTGATCTTCACCTTTCCTTTTTACATTTTATCCTTTGGCAAGCACAGTGTGTTGGAAAGATCTTGATAGATATATCTAATTGGATGTAGGGGAGCATGAGTTATTATTGTTGACATTACCCTTGAGGTAAAAGGTTGTGGGGCAAAACTATAAGCCCCTATCTTTCTCTGTGTCCGATTAAAACTCCATAACCACAAGTATTGCGCCAGTGTTAGCAATTATGAAGGACTAGATGATAGTTGAGTATGTGGATTTTCTTTTTAGCTCTGACATAGACTCTTTCTGGTGTTATGATAAATTGCAATTGCTTCAATGACTGAGGTTATAGTTTGTTGGTTCTCAATAAGGTTTCTGATTCATACTTTTGCATTGTGAATAGATCATCACTTGAACATAAGTAATCATATGACAATATCTATATATGTTGCTGTTATGAGAATAATCATGATGCCCTCATGTCCGTTTTTTATTTTTATCGACACCTCTACCTCTAAACATGGGGACATATTTATAGTTATCGGCTTTCGCTTGAGGACAAGCGAGGTCTAAGCTTGGGGGAGTTGATACGTCCATTTTGCATCATGCTTTTATATCAATATTTATTGCATTATGGGCTGTTATTTCACATTATGTCACAATACTTATGGCTATTCTCTCTTATTTTACAAGGTTTACATAAGGAGGGAGAATGCCGGCAGCTGGAATTCTGGGCTGGAAAAGGAGCAAATATTAGAGACCTATTCTGCACAACTCCAAAAGTCCTGAAACTCCACGGAATACCTTATAGTAAATAATGAAAAATCCTCGCCAAAGATGAAGACCAGGGGGCCCACACCTTTCTCATGAGGGTGGGGGGCGCCCCCCCTGAGGGCGCGCCCGCCTACCTCGTGGACCCCCTGGTGGCTCTCCGATGACCATCTTCTCCTATATGAAGTCTTTCGTCGAGAAAAAAATAGGAAGCAACCTTTCGGGGCGAAACTCCGCCGCCACGAGGCGGAACCTTGGAGGATCCAATCTAGAGCTCTGGCAGAGCTGTTTTGTTGGGGAAACTTCCCTCCCGGAGGGGGAAATCATCGCCATCGTCATCACCAATGCTCCTCTCATCGGGAGAGGGCAATCTCCATCAACATCTTCATCAGCACCATCTCATCTCAAAACCCTAGTTCATGTCTTGTATCCGATTCTTGTCTTCAAGTCCGGGATTGGTGCTAGTAGGTTGCTAGTAGTGTTAATTACTCCTTGTAGTTGATGCTAGTTGGTTTAATTGGTGGAAGATCATATGTTCAGATCCTTTATGCATATTATTACCCCTCTGATTATGAACATGAATATGCTTTGTGAGTAGTTACGTTTGTTCCTGAGGACAAGGGAGAAGTCTTGCTATTAGTAGTCATGTGAATTTGGTATTCATTCGATATTTTGATGAGATGTATGTTGTCTAGCCTCTAGTGGTGTTATGTGAACGTCGACTACATAACACTTCACCATTATTTGGGCCTAGAGGAAGGCATTGGGAAGTAATAAGTAGATAATGGGTTGCTAGAGTGAAAGAAGCTTAAACCCTAGTTTATGCGTTGCTTCGTAAGCGGCTGATTTGGATCCATATGTTTCATGCTATGGTTAGGTTTACCTTAATACTTTTGTTGTAGTTGCGGATGCTTGCAATAGAGGTTAATCATAAGTGGGATGCTTGTTCAAGTAAGAACAGCACCCAAGCACTGGTCCACCCACATATCAAATTATCAAAGTACCGAACGCGAATCATATGAGCGTGATGAAAACTAGCTTGAAGATATTCCCATGTGTCCTCGGGAGTGCTTTTCCTTATATAAGAGTTTGTCCAGGCTTGTCCTTTGCTACAAAAAGGGTTGGGCCACCTTGCTGCACTTTATTTACTTTTGTTACTTGTTGCTCGTTACAAATTATCTCATCACAAAACTATCTGTTACCACTTATTTCAGTACTTGTAGAGAATACCTTGCTGGAAACCATTTATCATTTCCTTCTGCACCTTGTTGGGTTCGACACTCTTACTTATTAAAAGGACTACGATAGATCCCCTATACTTGTGGGTCATCACAGAACAAGATTAGTTTCTTCACATCTCTGTGAAACTCGATCAAGGTTGCTTAAGCAATCATCAAAAGAGGATCCATAAACGGAGAAATCTACCATGAAAACCTCACATATATTTTCACAAAAGTCAGAGAATATAGCCATCATGCATCTTTGAAAGGTAGCAGGTGCATTACATAAACCAAAAGGCATACGTCTATAAGCAAAAGTACTGAAAGGGAAAGTAAAAGTGCTCTTTGATTGATCATCAGCTGACACAGGTATTTGAGAGAAGCCAGAGTAACCATCTAGAAAGCAAAAATGTGTATGTTTGGATAATCTTTCTAGCATTTGATCAATAAAAGGCAAAGGGTAATGATCTTTTTTAGTAGCCTTATTTAATTTGCGGGAATCAATTAACATCCTATAACCTGTAATAATTCTTTGTGGGATCAATTCGTCTTTATCATTAGGAACAACAGTAATACCTCCCTTCTTAGGGACACAATGAACATGACTTACCCACTGACTATCAGCAACGGGATAAATTATACCTGCCTCAAGGAGCTTTAGTATTTCTTTTCTTACCAATTCTTTCATCTCAGGATTCAGCCGTCGTTGATGATCAATAACTAGTTTGGCGTCTTCCTCCAAGTTTATGTTGTGTTGACATAGAGTGGGACTAATGCCCTTAAGATCATCAAGAGTATATCTAATAGCAGCATGGTGCTTCTTCAGAGTTTTCAATAATTTCTCTTCCTCCTTCTCTGAAAGGTTAGCACTAATAATAACAGGATATATTTTCTTTTCATCAAGATAAGCATATTTAAGAGTATCAGGTAATTGTTTAAGATCAAACACGGGATCACCCTTGGGTGGAGGAGGATCCCCTAGGATTTCAACAGGAAAGTTGTGTTTCAGAATAGGTCCCTGTTTAAAGAATACTTCATCTATTTCCCTTCTTTCATTCATGAACATATCATTTTCATGATCTAGCAAATATTGTTCTAAAGGATTGGTAGGAGGCACGGTTATAGAAGCAAGACCAATAATTTCATCTTTACTAGGCAATTCTTCATCATGGGGTTGTCTACGAAATTTAGAAAAATTAAACTCATGAGACATATCATCCAAACAAATGGTAACAACATCCTTCTTGCAATCTATCTTAGCATTAACAGTGTTCAAGAAGGGTCTACCAAATATAATGGGACAAAAGCTATCTTGAGGGGAACCAAGTACAAGAAAATCAGTAGGATATTTAGCCTTCCCACACAAGACTTCAATGTCTCTAACAATCCCAATTGGTGAAATAGTATCTCTATTAGCAAGCTTAATGGTAACATCAATACCTCTATCTCATCTAGTGCAATATCATGCATAATTTCTTTGTATAAGGAAATAGGTATTGCACTAGCACTAGCACCCATATCACACAAGCCATGATAACAATGATCTCCTATTTTAACAGAAATAATAGGCATGCCTACGACATGTCTATGTTTATCTTTAGCATCAGGTTTAGCAATTCTAGCAGTCTCGTCATAGAAGTAAATAACATGCCCGTCAATATTATCGGCCAAGAGATCTTTAACCATAGCAACATTAGGTTCAACTTTAACTTGCTCAGGGGGTTTGTGTGTCCTAATATTACTTTTGTTCGCCACAATTGAAGCTTTAGCATGATTCTTTATTCTAACAGGGAAAGGTGGTTTCTCAACATAAGCAGTAGAAACAATAGGATCATTATAAGTGATAGTCTTTTCTTCAACTTTAATAGGTGCAACTACTTTTACTTCAATGGGAGGGTTATATTTAAACAACTTCTCCTTGGGGAGATCAACATGAGTAGCAAAGGATTCACAGAAAGAAGCTACTATCTCAGAGTCAAGTCCATATTTAGTGCTAAATTTACGGAAAACATCGGTATCCATAAAAGATTTAACACAATCAAACTTAGGTGTTATACCTGACTCCTTACCTTCGTTGAGATCCCAATCTTCAGAGTTGCCTTTAATTCTCTCTAATAAATTCCATTTGTATTCAATAGTCTTCATCATAAAGGAACCAGTACAAGAAGTATCGAGCATGGAGCGATTGTTGTCAGAAAGCCGAGCATAATTTTTTGAATAATCATTTCCCTTGAGAGCTCATGATTGGGGCATGAATATAACATTGACTTAAGCCTCCCCCAAGCTTGAGCGATGCTTTCTCCTTCGCGAGGCCAAAAATTATATATATAATTACGAGCATGATGAACAAGATGCATAGGATAAAACTTCTGATGAAATTCCAATTTCAATCGCTTGTAGTCCCATGATCCCATATCATCACATAGCCTATACCATGTCAATGCATCTCCCTTCAAAGATAAAGGGAATACCTTCTTCTTGATAACATCATGGGGCATACCTGCATGCTTAAATAATCCACATAGATTAAGTGTAAGTCGGGATGCAATGTTCCATCTCCTGCAAAAGGATTAGCTAGCAGTTTCTCTATCATACCCGAAGGAATTTCAAAGTAAACATTTTCATTTTCAGTAGGTCCAGTAGGTTGAGGAGCAACTATTTGCTCTACCGATTGGGGTGAAGATACCCCGAACAAGCCCCTCAAAGGATTACTTTCCATAGTAACAAGTGACAGTAAATTTCAGCACACTATATAAATTTTTCCTTACCAAATTCCACCTACCAAAGGCGCTACACTCTCCGGCAATGGCGCCATAAAAGAGTCTTGATGACCCACAAGTGTAGGGGATCTATCGTAGCTTTTCGATAAGTAAGAGTGTCGAATCCAACAAGGAGCAGAAGGAAATGATAAGCAGTTTTCAGTAAGGTATTCTCTGCAAGCACTGAAATTATCGGTAATACATAGTTTTGTGATAAGGTAATTTGTAACGAGTAGCAAGTAATAAAAATAAATAAGGTGCAGCAAGATGGCCCAATCCTTTTTGTAGCAAAGGACAAGCCTGGACAAACTCTTATATGAAGGAAAGCGCTGCCGAGGACACATGGGAATTATCGTCAAACTAGTTTTCATCACGATCATATGATTCACGTTCGGTACTTTGATAATTTGATATGTGGGTGGACCGGTGCTTGGGTACTTCCCTTACTTGGACAAGCATCCCACTTATGATTAATCCCTATTGCAAGCATCCGCAACTACAATAGAAGTATTAAGGTAAACCTAACCATAGCATGAAACATATGGATCCAAATCAGCCCCATACGAAGCAACACATAAACTAGGGTTTAAGCTTCTGTCACTCTAGCAACCCATCATCTACTTATTACTTCCCAATGCCTCCCTCTAGGCCCAAACAATGGTGAAGTGTCATGTAGTCGATGTTCACATGACACCACTAGAGGGATGACAACATACATCGCATCAAAATATCGAACGGATACCAAATTCACATCACTACTAATAGCAAGACTTCTCCCATGTCCTCAGGAACAAACGTAACTACTCACAAAGCATATTCATGTTCATAATCAGAGGGGTATTAATATGCATAATGGATCTGAACATATGATCTTCCACCAAGTAAACCAACTAGCATCAACTACAAGGAGTAATCAACACTACTAGCAACCCACATGTACTAATCTGTGGTTTGGATACAAAGATTGGATACAAGAGATGAACTAGGGTTTGAGATGAGATGGTGCTGGTGAAGATGTTGATGGACATTGACCCCCTCCCGATGAGAGGATCGTTGGTGATGACGATGGTGATGATTTCCCCCTCCCGGAGGGAAATTTCCCTGACAGAACAGCTCCGCCAGAGCCCTAGATTGGTTCCGCCAAGGTTCCGCCTCGTGGCGGCGGAGTCTCGTCCCGAAAGCTTGCTTATTATTTTTTCCTCGGTGAAAGACTCCATATAGCAGAAGATGGGCATCGGAGGGCCACCAGGGGGCCCACGAGGCAGGGGGCGCACCCAGAGGGGTAGGGCGCACCCCCACCCTCATGGCTAGGATGTGGCCCCCCTCTGGAACTTCTTGCGCTCGGTATTTTTTATATATTCTGGAAATAGCTTCCGTGAAGTTTCAGGACTTTTGGAACTGTGCAGAATAGGTCTGTAATATTTGCTCCTTTTCCAGCCCAGAATCCCAACTGCCGGCATTCTCCCTCTTCATGTAAACCTTGTAAAATAAGAGAGAATAGGCATAAGTATTGTGACATAATGTGTAATAACAACCCATAATGCAATAAATACCGATATAAAGGCATGATGCAAAATTGACGTATCACCATGCCGATGCAGGTCGTAACTTGTGACATGGTCAATGCTGGCTTGATGAAGTGATTGTGCGGCGATGCCGGTGTGCCCGCTCCGTGTAATCCATGGGGCGGCGGTGTTGGTGATGATTTATCCTTCACGATGCCGAACTCTTGTTTGGCTTGCCGAGATGATGATCCGAAGAAGTTGAGCTCGGCTCAACAAAGCGACGACGTGTCTAGCGCAGGTCGGCAGCCATAGAGCAACGTTGTTGGGCTGGTTTGACACCGGCGCGATGGTGAAGATCATATTGGAAAAGACTTTAAAAGTAGCAGGATGTGTTTGGGAACAAAACACAATACCCCATACAAAACTTTCTTCGAAAAGGATGTCTAAAATACCGTTCACAAAAAAGATGAACTCGGGTCGGATTCGTTCTCGCGCAGAAAACTGATCTGAAAAGTGATGCACTAATCGGAAGGTTCCCGGAGTTTGGACTGTCGGATCGAGATGAAATTTTGAGGGGTGGTAGATATGGGAATTCCGCAACATATGAACAGTTGGATCTTCCAAAGGACCTATGAGCTGGGATGTAGAGACCACACCCTAAACTTGTCCAGATTCCCATCCAGATTTGTTAGGGCTCCGGTATACCATAGATTGCCAGAGATTCCTCGTCGAAACTCGACGAAATTTTCCAGGGTTTTTGTAGACTCAATTCTGCCCAATTCCACCGAAGCAATCGTTAAAACGACACTCGAGGAGGTGGTGGCGGCGGATACGAGTTCGATGTCCAGAAAAACAGCACGGTCGCCCGAGGGCAATGTTGACATTGAGCCCCTGAGCTCCATGGATGATTCCTCCATGATCTTGATAGAGATCGGAGTTGATGTTGATGAACGCCCTCATCCAAACATGACGATCAGAGGTAGGGCACAGTCCTTGGTCAAGCCAAGGTGACCAGTCGAGCCGGCGATGAAGATGCTGACGTCGCAGTTGATCTGCAGTCGAGCCATTGATCCTTTGTCTATCACACAGCGGAAATCTCAATGAAAGCACCATGGTCGGTGTCAAAACTGGCAGATCTCAGGGTAGGGGGTCCCGAGCCGTGGATTTAGGATCGATGGTAACAAGGACGATGAACACGGTGTTTTTACCCAGGTTCGGGCCCTCTTGATGGAGGTAAAACCATACATCCTGCTCTTGTTTATATTGATGGAGTATCAAGTACAGAGTTGATCTACCTCGAGATCATATGTTGTGGTCTAAAACCTAAGGGTATGATGAATAATGTCATAATGATCTAACATATATCTATCAACTAGCCTAGCCTCGGTTTATATAATGCACCAGAGGCCTAGGATAACAAGAGTCCTAGTCGAATACGCCGGTGGGGAGGAGTCCTCATCTTAATCACCAAGTCTTGTGTAATCTTCCTTGTGTATGCATCGGTTGTACGAACTGGCCCATGAGTATATGGCCATGGGGGTTCTCCGTCCAATCTAAATGATCGGGAGACGACATGGTGAATTAATGAAAATATTGGCGAAAGAATCAGCATCAGGAGGCCCACGCCCTGTCCACAAGGGTGCAGGGCGTGTCCCCCTGCCTTGTGGGCCCCCTGGGACTCCACCGACCTCAACCCCAACTCCATATGTTCACTTTTGGGGAGGAAAAAATCAAAGAGAAGGATTCATCACATTTTACAATACAGAGCCGCCGCCAAACCCTGATCTTCCTCGGGAGGGCTGATCTGGAGTTCGTTCGGGGCTCCAGAGAGGGGAATCCGTCGCCATCGTCATCATCAACCGTCCTCCATCACCAATTTTCATGATGCTCACCATCATGCGTGAGTAATCTCATCGTAGGCTTGCTGGACGGTGATGGGTTGGATGAGATTTACCATGTAATCGAGATAGTTTTGTTAGGGTTCGATCCCTAGTATCCATTATGTTCTAAGATTGATGTTGCTATGACTTTGCTATGCTTAATGCTTGTCACTAGGGCCCGAGTGCCATGATTTCAGATATGAACCTATTATGTTTTCATGAATATATGTGAGTTCTTGATCCTATCTTGCAAGTCAATAGTCACCTACTATGTGTTATGATCCGGTAACCCCGAAGTGACAATAATCGTGACCACTCCCGGTGATGACCGTAGTTTGAGGAGTTCATGTATTCACTAAGTGTTAATGCTTTGGTCCGGTACTCTATTAAAAGGAGGCCGTAATATCCCTTAGTTTCCAATAGGACCCCGCTGCCACGGGAGGGTAGGACAAAAGATGGCATGCAAGTTCTTTTCCATAAGCACGTATGACTATATTCGGAATACATGCCTACATTACATTGATGAACTGGAGCTAGTTCGGTGTCTCCCTATATTATAATTGTTGCATGAGGAATCACATCCGACATAATTATCCATCATTGATCCATTGCCTACGAGATTTTCACATATTGATCTTTGCTTAGTTACTTTTCCGTTGCCACTTTTACGATTGCTACAAAAACTACTACTGTTACCTTTGCCACCATTACCGTTACTTCCATACTACTTTGCTACTAAATATTTTGCTGCATATATTAAGTCTTTCAGGTGTGGTTGAATTGATAACTCAACTGCTAATACTTGAGAATATTCTTTGGCTCCCCTTGTGTCGAATCAATAAATTTGGGTTGAATACTCTACCCTCGGAAACGGTTGCGATCCCCTATACTTATGGGTTATCACTGAAGAACATGCATTATGTCCCCTCCGTCAATAAAAATCTTGTTAGAGGATCTCTTCTATGTAGAGATGGCTATAAGCTTGTCTTTGAGTCGAATAAATTTGTAATATCTAAGTTTGGAACCTTTGTTGGTAAAGGCTATGAGTCAGGAGGCATGTTTCATTTATCCTTAATAGACATTTGCAATAAAGTTGTTAATCATGTTTCCAACAATAGTGAATCAAATGTGTGGCATTCACGTCTTTGTCATGTTAACTTTGGTTGCATGTCGCAACTAGCAAATTTGAACTTAATCCCTAGTTTCACCACTATCAAGGGATCTAAGTGTCAAGTGTGTGTGCAAGCTAAGCAACCTCGTAAGTCTCACGTGACTGCGGAAACGAGAAATCTTGCACCACTAGAACTCATACATTCAGTTCTATGTGAAATGAATGGTGTTTCGACAAAAGGTGGAAAGAAATATTTCATGACGTTAATTGACGACTCCACTAGATACTGTCGTGTGTATCTTCTGAAATCTAAGGATGAGGCTTTGAAATTTTTCAAGATATATAAAGCTGAAGCGGAAAACCAACTTGATCAAAAAATCAAGAGGCTTAGGTCCGACCGTGGTGGAGAGTATTTTTCCAATGAATTTGATGCTTTTTGTGTGGAACATGGTATAATCCATGAGAGGACGCCTCCCTATTCACCTCAGTCAAATGGGGTAGCCGAAAGAAAGAACTGTACTCTAACTGATTTGGTTAACACCATGTTAGACACATCGGGTCTCTCGAAGGCATGGTGGGGGGAGGCGATATTGACTGCATGTCATGTCCTAAACCAAGTTCCCACAAAGAACAAAGAGATAACTTCATTCGAGGAATGGGATAAGAAAAGATTAAAGCTCTCTTATCTACGAACCTGGGGTTGTTTGGCGAAAGTCAATTGTGCCAATTCCAAAGAAGCGCAAGCTTGGACCAAAGACCATGGATTGTGTTTTCCTGGGATATGCTTTTCATAGCATTGGTTATTGATTCTTGGTTGTAAAATCAGAGGTACCTGACATGCATGTCAGTACGATCATGGAGTCGAATGATGCGACATTCTTGGAAGATATATTTCCCATGAAGGATATGGCTACCTCATCTAATCAGGAGATGCCTAGTTCATTGAATCAGGAACCAGTTACAATTACCGAACCTGTCATTTCGATGGCACACTTTGAAAGTCCTGTGGAGGAGAACAATGAAGTTCCTACTAGGAGCAAGAGACAGAGGACTGCAAAGTCCTTTGGTGATGATTTTCTTGTGTATCTCATAGATGACACTCCCAATTCTATTTCAGAGGCCTATGCATCTGAAGATGCTGACTACTGGAAGGAAGCGGTTTGTAGCGACATGGATTCCATCTTGGTGAATGAAACTTGGGAGATAACTGATCGTCCTTATGAGTGCAAACCTATAGGGTGCAAATGGGTATTCAAGAAGAAACTTAGGCCTGATGGTACTATTGAAAAGTACAAGGCTCGGCTCATGGCTAAGGGTTATACCCAAAAGGAAGGTGAAGACTTCTTTGATAGTTACTCACATGTGGCTCGACTGACCACTATTCAAGTTCTACTTTCACTAGCTGCCTCGCATGGTCTTCTCATTCATCAAATGGATGTTAAAATTGCTTTCCTAAATGGAGAGTTAAACAAGGAAATATATATGGAACAACCAGATGGGTTTGTACTACACTACTGCAGGAGTTGCTAACGCGACACTACAATCAGAGACCCTTCGAGAAACTGTGTGCGATGCAATAATCGCAAATGGTGCTATATGAAAACCGTCAGAAATGTATAAAACGTTTGTGATGGTGGATGCATCAAACACGGTTCAGGTTTTATTTGCGTGTGCGATGAAGGGCATACAGTTCAGTTCAATGAACTTTTTGTGATGAGGAGGAACAAAAGAAACGGGTAGCCAGATGAAGGCATGTGCGATACACATCATACGGTTCACTCAAATGAACTGTTTGTGATTAGGCAACACAAAAGAAACTGTCAGCCAGATCAAAGGTGTGTGTGATATACGGCATGCGGTTCACTCGGATGAACTGTTTGTGTTGAGACATGAGAACAGAAACGGTTCAAATGAACAAGATGTGTGTGATACGAGGCAAGTAGGTCTGTAATCGGAGACATGTGCGAAGACCGATAACAACACAGACGATTACTGCTAACAAGCAGTGTGTTTGTTGTGAGCAAACGATTGCTGGTATACAATTGTGAGAGATTGATGAAAACATCACTGACGGGTTCCATTGTTCTTTGTCTGCGGAACATCTACGCTCTGTCTACATCATCAACATATATACTTAAAAAGACAGCATTGCATAACCAAATTAAGCATACAATTACACAAGTGACTACACACATAACATTTCCACACACACCAAAGAAAGCAATTACATGCATACTAAAGTAGGAGAAACGAGGATCTAATCATCTACTTATTGTTGTGAAGATGCTTCCCATTGCTCTACTTCCAGTTAGATCCCTAGCAGGGACTTCCTCATGTCAATGATCCGCCTATACATGTCGTAGCTTGTGTACGCCTCCTTGGCCGCGTACACGACTTGATCTTTGTCGAGTTTCTCCATCCAGGCCGAGTGCCAGGCATGCTTGCCCTTATTGCACGAATCCTTCATGTCTCTGTATAGGGGTCGATGATGGCCTCGGTGAGGTGAACCAGTGAGTCCTTCTCATGCTCCTTGCTTCCCCTGATCTTGTATTGGCCCTGGATGTCGACAAGATTCTGGCAGGCGATGCCCGAATTCTCGAGCGCCTTTTCATCATTGATAATGTCCACCGTAGCAAACATGTAGTGGGGGCTGTTGACAAACCTGGCGAAACGCTCGCAAGGCCTTGTGGCCATGCAGTAGTGGTAGACGAGGACGTGGTGGCGTACGCACATCTGGGCGACGGTGACCTTGGGATGAGACCTGGCATGAGCGCGGGTGTACTCGAGGTCGAACCCGACCACCTTGTACTTCTCCTCGGCAAGCAACAAGTCCATGATGTGGATGGAGTGCTCCACCCATACCGGGACATTGGTGTACACCACCGAGAGGTCCATGAACCTTCTGTGGGTGTCCACCACGGCACGCATGGTGAACTGCTGCTCGGCGGCGGCGGCTGCTCGGAGTCCCATTGGAGCCACGCAGGATACCCTCTAAGAATTTCTCGTGGTGGGTGTGCTTCTTGCAATGGTGGGGTGTGATCGAAAGGTTGAAGAGACACAAGGGTAGGTTAAATGGCCACTTTAATAAATGGGGGCCGGCCGGCCTGTAATCGTCACGTCTTGTCACGGTGTTCATAGCGGAGGATTCCAGAATCCAGCGCACACTTGATAACACCGCACCCCAGGCGTGGGCTCGTAGAGCATGTTCCCGCGCTACCGCGCTATTTATCGCGCAAGCTTCCCGCCCGGCTAGTTTGGCCACGCATCGGCTAGAAGAGGGACAAATCATGGGCGTTTATTGGCAAAAAGCTTTGTAAAAACGAAGTGTGTGGAATGACTTCGGTCATAAGTTTACCCTTGGGTGATGAGGTCAAAGTTACACAGAAGGGTGATGATGGACACTCGAGTGCAATAAGTAATTATGCGCTCTACAGTGCACACGGTGAAAGAAACCAAGTGTGTGCAATATTATTGAAGATCGCAGTCGAGTTAGCTATACAGATCGTGTGCTATGAGATCGACAAGGTAAACTGATTCGAGAATGGTTAATAAAATCTAAGACCATTGCATATTAAGGTCAAAATAGTGCTAGCAATGTATGAGTCTCATACGATGATGCTACCTCTTGAGCATGCGTTGGTTTTCCCTTGAAGAGGAAAGGGTGATGCAGCAAAGCAGCGTAATTTTTCCCTTAGTTTTTGAGAACCAAGGTATCAATCCACTAGGAGACCACGCGTGAGTCACCTCGTACCTACACAAACAAATAAGAACCTCGCCACCAACGCGATAAAGGGGTTGTCAATCCCTTCACGGCCACTTGCAAGAGTGAGATCTGATAGAGATGATAATAATAAGATAAATATTTTTGGTATTTTTATGATATAGATTGAAAGTAAAGATTGCAAAATAAAATAGATTGGAAACTTGTATGATGGAAAATAGACCCGGGGGCCATAGGTTTCACTAGTGGCTTCTCTCAAGATAGCATAAGTATTACGGTGGGTGAACAAATTACTGTCGAGCAATGGATAGAAAAGCGAATAATTATCAGAATATCTAGGTATGATCATGTATATAGGCATCACGTCCGTGACAAGCAGACCGACTCCTGCTTGCATCTACTACTATTAGTCCACACATCGACCGCTATCCAGCATGCCTCTAGAGTATTCAGTTCATAAGAACAGAGTAACGCCTTAAGCAAGATGACATGATGTAGAGGGATAAACTCATGCAATATGGTATAAACCCCATCTTTTTATCCTCGATGGCAACAATACAATATGTGTCATTTCCCTTACTGTCACTGGGATCAAGCATGGCAAGATTGAACCCAAAGCTAAGCACTTCTCCCAATGCAAGAAAGATCAATCTAGTAGGTCAAACCAAACTGATAATTCAAAGAGACTTGCAAAGATAACCAATCATACATAAAATAAGTCATAGGAGATTCAAATATTGTTCATAGATAATCTTGATCATAAACCCACAATTCATCGGATCTCGACAAACACACCGCAAAAGAAGATTACATCGAGTAGATCTCCAAGAGAATCAAGGAGAACTTTGTATCGAGATCCAAAGAGAGAGAAGAAGCCATCTAGCTAATAACTATGGACCCAAAGGTCTGAGGTAAACTACTCACACATCATCGGAGAGGCTATGGTGTTGATGTAGAAGCACTCCGTGATCAATGCCCCCTCCAACGGAGCATCGAAAAGGCCCCAAGATGGGATCTCACGGGTACAGAAGGTTGCGGCAGTGGAATTAGGTTTTCGTGGTACTCCTTCATGTTATCAGGGTACGTGTGTGACGCCCCCGATTCAATCATACACGCAAACATGTACGATCAAGATCAGGGACTCATGGGAAGATATCACAACACAACTCTACAAATAAAATAAGTCATACAAGCATCATATTACAAGCCAGGGGCCTCGAGGGCTCGAATACAAGAGCTCGATCATAGACGAGTCAGCGGAAGCAACAATATCTGAGTACAGACATAAGTTAAACAAGTTTTCCTTAAGAAGGCTAGCACAAACTAGGATACAGATTGAAAGAGGTGCAGGCCTCCTGCCTGGGATCCTCCTAAACTACTCATGGTCGTTGTCAGCGGCCTGCACGTAGTAGTAGGCACCTCCCGAGTAGTAGCAGTCGTCATCGACAGTGGCGTCTGGCTCCTGGACTCCATCGTCTGGTCGCAGCAATCGGGTATATAAAGGGGGAGCAAAGCAACCGTGAGTACTCATCCAAAGTACTCACAAGCAAGGAGCTACACTACATATGCATGCATTGGTATCAAATGGAAAAGGGGTAGCATATGTGGACTGAACTGCAGAATGCCGGAATAAGAGGGGGATAGCTAGTCCTATCGAAGACTACGCTTCTGGCAACCTCCATCTTGCAGCAGAAGAAGAGAGTAGATGGTAAGTTAACCAAGTATCATCGCATAGCATAATCCTACCCGGCGATCCTCCCCTCGTCGCCCTGTGAGAGAGCGATCACTGGTTGTATCTGGCACTTGGAAGGGTGTGTTTTATTAAGTATCTGGTTCTAGTTGTCATAAGGTCAAGGTACAACTCCGGGTCGTCCTTTTACCGAGGGACACGACTATTCGAATAGATCAACTTCCCTACAGGGGTGCACCACATTTCCCAACACGCTCGATCCCCTTTGGCCAGACACACTTACTTGGGTCATGACCGGCCTCAGAAGATCAACACGTCGGAGCCCCACCTAGCCACAACAGAGAGGTCAGCACGCCGGTCTAAATCCTATGGCACAGGGGTCTGGACCATCGCCCATTGCACACCTGCACGTTGCGTACGCGGCCGGCGAGCGGACCTAGCCTCCCTTATACAAGAGCAGGTGTTCCAGTCCAACCCGGCGCGCGCCGCTCAGTCGCTGACGTCACGAAGGCTTCGGCTGATACCACGACGTCGAGTGCCCATAACTGTTCCCCCGTAGTTGGTTAGTGCGTATAGGCCAGTGGCCAGACTCAGATCAAATACACAGATCTCGTTAAGCGTGCTATTTTGAAATAACCGTGGACGCTGACTAGGGCCAAGCCCACCTCTCTCCTAGGTGGTCTCAACCTACCCTGTCGCTCCGCCGCAAAGGTTCACTCAGAGGGCCGTTCGGACAAACGTCCTTTCGGACCCAATCCGTGAATCACTCGCAGGTACTCTATGAGCCGACCCGACTTTAGTCACAACATGTATCATGTGTAATATGTATAGCATATACCCGTGATCAACACCCGATGTGATCACGGCCCGATAGTACATCATGGTAGAATGACAAGAATGTAGGGTCACTGATGATAAACTAGCATCCTATACTAAGTATTTAGGATTGCAGTTAGGTATCAACAACTGTTGCAACAATGACAGGCTATGCATCGGAATAGGATTAACGGAAAGCGGAAACATGCTACACTACTCTAATGCAAGAAGTAGAGAGAAGAATAGGCGATATCGGGTTGATCAAGGGGGGCTTGCCTGGTTGCTCTGGCAAGGAGGGTTCGTCGTCGATCTAGTCGATCATAGGGGTATTGGCAGCAGTCTCGGGGTCTACCGGAAAGAAGTAACGGAGGGGGAACACAATAAACAACAGAGCAATCAAAGCATCACAAAGCATAAAATGGCAATACGCGGTGCTAGGTGTGCCCTAATGCGGCAGTAGGTGATATCGGCAAAAGAGGGGAAACATCCGAGAAAGTATCCTCGGTGTTTCGCGTTTTCGGACAGATGAACCGGAGGGGGATTGTTGCATTCGCTGTGCTAGGGATGTGTGGCGGACGACCGGTGTAACATCCCAAATTTTCAATTTGTAATGTTATACATTAGATCATCATTGCATATCATATTTTATTGCTTTGGGCCTAATCCAGAAATTCTACGCAACTCAAGGACCCACGGAGAGAGTTGGGGATTTCGTTATTTTCATATTTGAGTTTTCTCAAATTTTGAAAATAGGATCATTTGATTTTATTTATTTTATCTTCAATTATTTAAATTATAAAAATAAGTGAGAGGGAATAAAATGACTTTCCCAAAATAAAGAAATATTGAAGATTTAATAAAAAAATCAAATACGATTTTATTTTGGAGTTTTTCATTGTTTTATTTGAATTTAGGAAAATGCGCGTCTTTCAAAATTGAATTTAGGCCCCAAATAAATGTTCACTTTGTCCGGCTTGATTTTAGAAGTCGGGGAAAATTTATTTCGGGATTTTTGGAGTTCGTTTAGTATTTCTTTTCTTTCCCTTTCCACACGTCAAATTAATTTTTTTTAACGCGCCACCGACCTAACCGGGCCGTGTCCGTCTAGGACTCCTGGCCCGGCCGGCCTTATAAGCCGGGGGAAGCCGCCCCTCAGCCCACCCCGCACCCCGCCGAAACCCTAGCCCGCCGCCGCCCGCGCCACCGTCGCCGGTAACCGCCGCCGCCGCCGTTGGTTTTCTACGGAAAACCGATCGGTTTTTCTTAGAACTCGTGGTTTATTTTTTTAGTTTGGTTTTCTTCGGTTTAGTTATTTAGCGAACGGCTGCTTTTACGTTCGTTTTTACGAACGGTTTTCGTCATTTAGCCGCAGACAGCGAACGTTCATTCGTTAGCCTGTTCGTCGTTTCTCTTTTTCTCAGATTTTCCTGCGATTATTTCTGATCGCGATTTCTGATCCGATTTTCGTTTTAGTTTAACTTTTCGCTCGTTTATCGGAATCAGGCGATTCAAGCGCCTAGAGTTTCGTCTCGAAACCCTCTTTTTGTTTAACCAACTCAAACAAGTTTTGCATCTATAAAACTTGATTTAGATCCAGATTAGTAAACGAAGCTTGTTTCTTTCGCCGTTTGGTTTTCGCTGCTTCGTTTGATTTGATTCTTTTTGCAAACCGGAGTTCTTAACTTGAACTTTCTGGTTTTATTTCTTATTTGAGTTTTACCCGTGCATTAAATGAGTACTTACTGTATGCTTGTTTGTTTGTTTGCGATAGAGTACCCGGAGTGCGCCGCTTGCTACTTTGAATCTCTAGGTTTCGCGGATCATCGGCAAGGTAACTAACACTTTGATCATACCTCTTACTATCTAGATTTATTGCATTAGATCAATCCTCAAAGCATTGCATGATTAGGATCTAATTAAATTGTGCGTTGGGAAGTAGATGAGGTAGTACCTATTACCTGTTTTATTATCAAACCTTGGAAGTTACTTCTACGTTTGCTTATGCCATGCTATGCTTGTAGATGTGGTTTGGGTTTGAGTGTACCCATGACAGATGTGAGATTGTTAATTAATGGTTCAACTTAAGGTGGCAACTTAAATACATATCTAGGTAGATTGAGGCACGTGGGTATTCCAGCGATTGCCTGCTTTTCTTTATGGACCGCCATCCAGGTTCAAAGGGATCATGAGATTATTCATGCTAGAAACTTCCGTGTGCAGCCACAAGCTACTATGGGCTCTAGCATAGTTAATTAAGTCGTACGAACTCTTACAGTGGTAGACTAGCAGATATAGGGGAAGGTAGGTGTAACGGTCTACCCGATTGTAAGGTGCTAGCGCTTCTGAAAGACTATGTCTCGGTCGTCCGTTTCTCAAACATCATGTAGTGCGAGAATCTCAACGGAGGAGATCGAGTCTTGTGAGGAAAAGTGCGCAAACCTCTGCAGAGTGTAAAAACTAATCATGGTTAGCCGTGTCCACGGTTATGGACATCTTGAGTATCTAGTACTTGGATTATTATGTGAATCTCATCATGTGACTTTAATTAATTTTGTTGGGTTTTAATGATGATGTTTAATTAGGATTGAGAGGGTCTCAACACTCTCAATGTTTAACAACCACCATGATAGTTAAATAAAATTTATTCCTTTTGCAGTAGGGAAAAACTGGCTTTACGCAAAACTGTAACCATAGAGCTTTCCACCAGCCATATATGCATGTAGTATAGCCTATTATGTTCACTATTCTCTATGTGTTACTTTGCCAGCATATTTCATGTGCTGACCCGTTTCGGGCTGCAACGTTCATGTTGCAGACTTTTCAGACGACGAGTAAGGTGCCTTTAGGTCGTGGTTCTATACTCAGTGATGCCGTTGAAGTTGATGGACTCACTTATCTTCCAAGCCTTCCGCTATTATCGTTATTAGATGGCCTTAAGCCATATTTATTGTAATAAGTTCTCTTTTGAGACATTTGATGTAATAAGTGTGTGATTGCTACTCTGTTATAAATTCTTCAAGTATTGTGCGTGTCAGCATTACTGATCCAGGGATGACACTAAAGCACAGAGATCAGACTGTTTGAGGTCTGGTCGCTACAACCGGACTGCATATTCGGATTCGTCTCGTCGTTCTGAACAACTTTCATATACAAAGTATTTTCATCCGAGCTACGGATTATTTTATATTAATTTTTAAAAATTTAAACAATTTCTGGAATTTCTGGTTTTATATTAATTCGAATTAAAAACAGAATATACTTTTGTCACCTAGTGCTACCCTAGCATGTGAGTATGACAGTGGGGCCAGTGGGGTTGGGTTGAACCGGTCCAAGGTTGACTCGTCAACATATGAATAGTGTAAGTGGGTCCCACCTGTCATTGTCTTTAGTTTAATAAAATGATAATTAATCAGGGTGGTCCCACATGTCATTTACACTATACCTAACCACTACTTAGCCTAACTACTAATTGGGAGCGTCTAGTGGGCGGCCGGCTGCCCACTAGCGCGATGGAGCGGCCAGCCATACATGCGCGAGCGGCTGGCCTAAAATAGACATGCATGTGTGTAATTTTTGTCCGCTAGCGCATGTATCTTTTAGCATTTAATACATTCACACCGGTCACAGTCAGTTGGAAAAAACAGATCACATATGCATTTGTTTCGGTTTTCAAATTTTCAAAAAGCTATATCTTCCAAACCGCGCATCGGAATTAAGATCCGTTTTCACCGCTGGAATCCTCGCGACGTGCTCTTCAAAATTATATCCCGCATGGGGATGTTTCGACGAACTAGTCTTCCTGCCAACTAAACATCAATGTGTGTGCAACTAGACTAGATTGCCGCGCCAACTGAGCATATGTGTGTGTGCCAAAAAAGTCCTGCCAACTAAACATCAATGTGTGTGCAACTAGACTAGATTGACGTGCCAACTGAGCATATGTGTGTGCCAAAAAAGTCCTGCCAACTAAATATCAATGTGTGTGCAACTAGACTAGATTGCCGCGCCAACTGAGCATATGTGTGTGTGCCAAAAAAAGTCCTACCAACTAAACATCAATGTGTGTGCAACTAGACTAGATTGCCGTGCCAACTGAGCATATGTGTGTGTGCCAAAAAAGTCCTGCCAACTAAACATCAATGTGTGTGCAACTAGACTAGATTGCCGCGCCAATTGAGCATATGTGTGTGTGCCAAAAAAGTCCTGCCAACTAAACATCAATGTGTGTGCAACTAGACTAGATTGCCGCGCCAACTGAGCATATGTGTGTGTGCCAAAAAAGTCCTGTCAACTAAACATCAATGTGTGTGCAACTAGACTAAATTGCCACGCCAACTGAGCATATGTGTGTGCAACTAGTGTCCTGCCAACTAAACATCAGTGTGTGTGCAACTAGACTAAATTACAAGCCAACTAAGCATATGCGTGTGCAATTAGTCTTCCTGCCAACTAAACATCAATGTGTGTGCAACTAGACTATATTACAAGCCAACTAAATATCAATGTATGTGCAACTAGACTACATTACAAGCCAACTAAATATCAATGTGTGTGCGACTAGACTACATTACAAGAGGAGGTTGCACATCGACTTTCGTCGAGGCAATAGACTAGTCGCACATCAAAAGTTGTCGTGGTTGCTAGGTTGTAACCTCATACGAAGGCGCAGCTCCAAACATTAGTTTTGGAAAAAAATTGCACGATGTAGTACTAAAGTTGCACAATGCAGTATTTTAATTGCACCATATAGCACCAAAATTGGCATCAAAAAAATTTCATCGAAACATATCCATGCGGGATCTAGTTTCGAAGATCTCGCCGCGATGAATCCAACGGTGAAAACGGATCTGAATTCCGACATGTGGTTTAAAAGATATGACTTTTTAAAAATTTAAGACGCTAAAATAAATGTGCGTGAATCTGTTGCCAGACTAGTCTGTACGCATCTAATGCTAACAATAATATCCACTAGCTGACAAAAAAATCACACATGTGAGCCCGGCCGCCCGTTTCTGTTAGTTGGTGGCCAGCCGCATTTTAGATTTTAGGCTACTAATTAGCTAACCTACCTAAACAGAACCGGCCTCATCCACACAAATACGCACACACACACACACACAACGCGCTCACACACACAACTACACACACAACACGCACACACACTAGTGCACACGGCCATGGCCGTGGCCAGCAGCAACAGCAGGCAGCAGCGGGCAGTAGTACTCAAGCAGCAGCGGCACCTAGCGACAGCAGCAGTACGAGAGCAGCAGCAGCACCTAGCGGCAGCAGCAGTACGAGAACAGCAACAAGAGCAGCGGCAAGAACAGCAGCAAGCATCGGCAGTACGCATCAGCAAGCAGCCATGCGACGATGGATAGGCGAGGGCGCGGACGGGGCTCGGGCAGTGCGCGGCGGACGGGCGCGGGCACGCAGCCAGGGGGTGGCGTGGGCGCCCGCATGAGCTGAGCTCCGGGCGCAGCCTCGGGAGGACGCGAGCGACGACTATGGCGACAGATCGAAGGGGGAAAATAAGGGGAATCGATGGAGAAGCTCACCGCGGAGCCTGTGGACGTGGTCACGGAGCACGGGGATGGCTGGACGCGACGAACTCGACAACAAGTGGCTGCAGAAGTGGTGAGGAAGACGACCCGATGGTGAGGCTATGCGGCGTCCCGACTTGATTCACTGGAGTGGACAAAGTAGTCAACGGCGAGGGAGCGCCTGGACATGTTGCAGCGACGAGGGGAGTCCAGTGGCCGTGGGATCGACGAGGTGGTGGCGACCACGCGCTCGGACGACGAAGAAAAAGAAAGCGGCGAGCAAGGGGGAATAATGGGTGGCCTAGGGTTTGTCCGATGCGTCGGGAAGGGCTTTATACACCTCGGGGTGCCTGTGGATGATCGACACGGCGATGGAGGAGGCCATGGCGGGCATGGATGCACGCCATGCACAGGCACTGCCTCCTCTCTATACATAGGAGGAAGAAAAAGGACGTGGTGGGCTTGGGCCTGCACTCTAGCATTGGGCTACAAGTGCACATCGTAGCTTTTCGTTTTTCCATTTCCTTTTCTGTTTCTTTTTTCTTTTTTTATATTGCGTTCTATCTACTTCGCCTAGGAAACGAATTTATTTAGTCATGAAACTTGACACACAAATAGTAGGTAATATTTTGAGGCCACACAACAAGTCTCACATTATTTGGGAAATTGCATTTACTTTTAGGATTTAAAATGGCCAAACTAGATGCTATCGACATGTTTAAAGGTTACTAGGGTTAATTGGGTTAACCAAATAAGTTGGTTTCTATATGATAAATTATCAGGGGAATTTATGGAATAACGCGAACATTTTTATTTTACTCTTTGATGGAATATTATTTTGACTCTATTTTAAATTTGAATTTGAATCATTTTTTAACCATTGCAAGATCGGCCATAGTAATTATGGTGACATGGCATTATTAGCAAGGGATTACTGTAGCTTAATTATCGGGGCGTCACAACGTGGGTATATATAGGAGGAAGAAGTAGGTCGGTGGAGCCACGAGGGGCCCATGAGGGTGGAGGACGTGCCCAGGGGGGTAGGCGCGCCCCCTACCTCGTGGCCTCCTCGTTGGTTGCTTGACGTCCATTTCAAGTTCTCTGGATCATGTTTGTTCCAAAAATCACGCTCCCGAAGATTTTATTTCGTTTGGACTCCGTTTGATATTCTTTTTCTGTGAAACACTGAAATAGGCAAAAACAGCAATTTGGGTTGGGCCTCCGGTTAATAGGTTAGTCCCAAAAATAATATAAAAGTGTATAAATAAGCCCATTAAACATCCAAAACAGAATATATATATATATATATATATATATATACCACTATAAAAGAAAGAGAGGGCAGAGAACCAGATCATCCTATCCATCGAAACCTGCAATCTGATGGTCTACATCCCTTCAGCATACTAAACGCGTTTTACACTTTAATTACCCACCATGCCATCTACTACCCCTATAAAAGCATGAGAGACGGAGATCCATCAAATCTTCATTGTACGCACCCTCCGATTCAACGTCTCAGATTCGTTCCATGTTTAGCACCAAGCCACTAAACACATCTTAGCGCTAAACACTCCCTAAAAACCGCTAAACAGATCGCCACACCACACGGCCGTTCCCATGACCCTTGCCACGCCGCTCCCGCAGCCTCGCCCCCAAGCCTCCCCAACCGCCCAGCCTCCGCCGCCTCCACGCCGCTCCCGCAACCTCGCCCCCGCGCCTCCCCAACCATCCAGCCTCCGCCGCACCACGCCGCCGCCGCCGCCTCCGCCGCACCACGCCGCCGCGGCCTGGCCGCCGCCAGAGCCGCTGCCCCGGCCTGGCCGCCGACTCCACAGCAGAGATCCTCAAAATTCTAAAGGTGCAATTCGTTTTCTCATATCTCTCCCCACCTTCTGAATTCGCTTCATAATCCATGGACACAGTTTAGTCCTCTGTTTTTGTGAGTTTCTGTCGAGTTTCATTGGATATAAATCAGTTTCAAAATCCGTCGGGGCTCCGCGACGGCGACGGCGACGAACAAGGTCCGCCAGGGAGGCGAGGCCCTGCTGACCGCCAAGACGCCACCACCAGGGCAACGGGCCGCCGAGGAGCTCAGCTGGGCGGTCGCCACCCAGAGGGCAATCGAGACGCGTGCCGTCGGGAGACATGGCCCGCTCGCTCGTCGCTCTGCAGCGAGAGGACAAGTTCGACGGTGAGGCGGGGTAGAGGAACTAAGACAACGAGGAGGAGGAGGGGGAGGGGAGGTTTGCTGGGGGGCATGGTTTGGCGACGCCATGCCCAAGCTAACCGATGGCTTCGACCTCGGCGACCAGGGCCGGTGCATCACTGCCGCCTCCAAGCGCATCGTTACCATCGTCAGGTGCTCCACACATTCAGTTTTCTCCTAGCTAGCAGTTCATACTTGAAATGCATTATACAAGTTCATCTTGCAAATTTGTGCAGAATGATGACACAAACAATTGTCCATTGGGGTGCATAATCAGAGAGTGTTCAGCGGCAGGCAAGATCACGAGTGCTTGCTTCTCTGCCCGGTCGACATGTAAATATGTAATTAACCACACTACAAATTAGTTGCAAACTTGCAGTGTTCATAAGTGATTCCCCTCTTCTTTGATTACTTCTTTCAGGCCTGTGTAGGTGCTCAAGAGCACAAATTTCAGCAGTTGGATCGCTGTATGTCACTGACTACATATATTTCCAATCCCAACAAGCACTTCATTCATTTGTAGTTCAAGCATGATTTCAATTGATGCTAGAAATATTCATTTCGAATAGAATAAATGACATGTGTTTCCATTCGATTGTAGGTTGATGATGACCAGATAAGGCAGATCATTCCATTGATTCGCCGCACCTGCCCCTCCATACACGACCCCCGCGCCTCCCAGGCCTATCCCCTTCCCTGCAGATTCTGCAGCCTTCGACCCCATGGACGCCACACATCTGTTGCAAGCAATCTTCTACTTCCCCATCGGCGGCCTGCCTCACAGTCTCTTCGAACTTCCTTCCCCGTCGGCGGCCTACCTCACAATCTCTTCGACACTTCCCTCCCGCCTACCTCACAATCTCTTCGACACTAACCTCCCTGTCCTCCTGCATCCCTGGCTTGGCCTGCTCCTTGCATTGCCACCGACGACCCCGCGGACGCAGCACATGCCGTTGTTGATAATCAGGCTTCACAATAAGGAGAATAGGGTATTGATGGAATTATTTTATTTTTCAAGTTTCGTTTTTGCCTTCTTGTTTTTTTCTGATATTCAATATCCTTATAGTAGCTATTTGTGAGTGAGTTCGCCTACATCGCTAATGTTAATTGTTGCTTTGGCAGGTTAATTAGTTGCTACTGGAAGTGGACTGATTGTCTACGCAGAGCGCTTAGAGAAAAGAGTGAGTGGTTCCATTTTATGTAGAGGGAATGTTCGCAATGCATCTTAAATTTTGAAGAGAAATGAACCCATAAAGAATTCAGCATTGTGTGTTTGTTAACGTATGCCGACAGTATAAATGAACCCATGAAGAATGTTCAGATTTCTTTCAATGGTCAGTAGTAGATTTGTTCGCAAAACAATTATATTACAGGTTAACTTGTCTATAATATCGCTTCATATTTGTGTGTTTTAAGGTGAATTTACTACAGATCGTGGTATCTCTATAGGAGGTCAATGTCCATGAATTGCATTGCTGCTAGCTGCAGGCATCAAGTAATCCTATCAAGATTGCTTTGATGTTGTGGTCCGACTAAGCATCAAACATTTGTATGCACATATAGCGACAAAGTGTGCAATGGAGGTTCATGAAAGCATATTATGTATATTTTGTAGTATATGATCCTGGAGCCCTTTCAGGCTATAGGTTGTGTCCAAGAGCCTTTTTGGAACAAAGCTTCATCTACCACACTGATGCTGAGATTGCTGGGAACCTGCATGTGACCTCTTGTCCTGGTAATATGATGTTTCCTCTATTTATTTTATATAATCAACCGCAGCTATTTCTGAAATTATTGGTCGACGACACCCTTTTTGGTATATCTTTTGTTTTCAAAACTCCTCCATACTGGGCGCAAAATGTTTGCTACTCTTAATGTGGTTTAAGTTGATGGGTTACACATTGGATAGTGACACTGACAATTTTTGCGAATGTGATGTATCAACATTCTCACAGAATGCAACTAGTTGCAGAAAAGCATTACCGTGTTACTAGGTGAAATAATTAAGTCTTACTTGGGCAAACTTTCTAAAAATATTGTTATGGGTTGCACTAATGAGAAAGCTCAATTAGAGATTAAGCTCTACAATAACAGCACTCCTTTTTAAGGTATGCATATGCAGCTCAAGCATAGTAAGACATGGTTCTTGTTGTTTCTCATTGCCTTACTATGTTCCATATTATTCATTGAGCTACATTGTAAATTCACTCTTGAACAAATTCTTTGAATTAATAAATCACCTCATGGTCATAGATAGCATGTTGGAAGAAACCCAACCTAATGTGCAAACCGCTAACATTGCATTAAATAGGAATGGGATTGAAACAATATTATGAAAAGTTGGGAATCCATTTTTTAGATAGCTTTGTGTAGTTTGTGTTACTTTTTGTGACAAGCTACTTTCTCCTTAAACAATTAATTTGATTTCTTGAACATTTATATATTTTCAAAATGCAAAAAACATTACCGGAGATGATTGAAGACTAACAATTGAAGATTTACTTCATTTAGGCACCCTGATTTAACCCATGTATGCCTTTATTTTTTCGGGGGAAGCATATGTATGCCTGAACGAGGAGATTTGTAAAGTTAAGTTCTTTCTTGTGTAGAAGGTATTGGACCGATATATGCTTCTCCTCTTGTATTTACTTCTTGCTTGGCCACTTGAACTGATGTATGGCTGATGTTTTCTAGCCAACTTATAATCTCATTTGCAGGTATTCCTAAACATCCATTTATTTTGCAATGTTGCACAAAAACTATATTTTGTGTAACTATTAGTAATCAAAATAATTGTTGTTCAAACAGTATTTTGTGGTGAGTAATTTTATTTAAACTCCAACAATTCCATGTCACCGGTGATGGAAATAGATCTTGCAACTCCAACAACAGAGACCTAATTAAGTACAGTTTTCCATATTTATTTTTTTCCAAATGTTGAATTGACCTCACAACCTTAATGTAGTACTAGATTTATAGTATTCTTCATATTATGTATTTGTCAACTGTGTGAGGTGGATTTTCACTTGGCGGTGTTGGAGCAGGGTGCATTGCTAGAAAAGAAGAGAGAGGTCGGGGCGACCAGACGAGATATGATGGGAGGGGAATGACACGGGAAGATCTACTCCCTCCGTTCGGAATTACTTGTCACAGAAATGGATGTATCTAGATGTATTTTAGTTCTAGATATATCCATATCCGAGACAAATAATTTTGAACGGAGGGAGTAGGTGACTTGGATGCAGTGTTTGAGAGGTACACAGCCCCCGGAATTCGCATTAGATTTAGATGGTCTCTTCGATAAGTTGTGGGTATGAGTAACAATGAACTGAGTGTCACTTACGAACATATATGATGTATTGTTATTTTTACTGGATATGGTGTAACAACTCACATGCATGAACACTAATTTTATTAGTCGAGATGTGATCTGCGTATTTAAAATTTGGATTTAATAAAATGTGCATTGCACATGCATGTTTACTAGTAATAGCATGGAGCAATTTGTAACATCCCAAAATTCTAGATTTTGGAAGGTTATAAGAAATAGATAGATTGATTGACTATTTGATTGTTGTCTGATTGATTGCGTGAAATTCGAAACTTTTTGAAAGTTAAATGAGAGGGAATAAAAGAACTTTCCCAAACTTTCATTTTGCATTTTGATCTCCGTGAATTCAAATTCTTTTCAAATACAAAACCCTCGAGAGAAGATGACATGACTTCTTCCATTTATTTAAATGACAAGGGTTTTTGAAAACATTTGAATTTTATTTCAAAAATATTTCCAATCCAGAAACTTTATGCAACTCAATGATTTTCAAGAGCGAAGATAAAATGACTTCTTCAAAACATATGAAATATGAGTTGGGAGTTTCAAAGAATTAAATTCAAATCCCCTTTGAATTTATTTCCAATTTGGAGTTATTTGAGTTTTATTCAAATTATTTTTCTCCAAAATAAAAATATATGGAAAATAGGGTAACATGATTCCCTACATCAGAAAATTGGAGATAAATAAATTTGAATTAATTTTGGTATTTTTAAAATGATTTTTATTGGATTTTAATAGACCAGTAGCACTCTTTGCTTTATCTCAATTTGTGTGGATTTTATTTGACTCTAGAAAAATGTTCATCTTGTAGGAAAACTTTTTCTGAAAAATTAGATATATTATATGCCTATGTTATATTCTATTTTATTTGCCTTTATTTTATTCCTTCTGTCTGCAAAATTATTTTTAAAAAAAACTTTTCTCCGGACCGGGCCAACTGGGCCAAAGCCTAGCCAGCCGGCCCATTCACCACGTCGCCTCCTTCTTCGCGTGCCCGTGCGGGACTCCCGCCGGAGTCCGCCGCACCCACAGCGCCGGCCTCCCCCTTCCCCAAGACAGGATCCGCCCCGACCCCTGTATAAATGCGCTGGCCCCGCCGCCCTCTTCTTCCCTTCTCTCTCCCTCGAGCGCCGCGCCCCTCGCCTCACACCGCCGCATCCACCGCCGCCACCGTCGGTTGCCGCCCTCGCTGCGCTGCTCGCTGCTCCTCGCCGCCGCACTGCCCTCGCGCCTCGTCGCCGCCTCCGCCGCCCCGCGTAGCCACCGCCCGCGCCGCTAGCTGTTGCTGTCGTCGCCGTCGAGTTGTCGCCGCCGCTGCCGCATCTCGTCGCCGGAGCCATCGCCCCGATCCAAGCTGCCGTCGCCGCTGTCGAACCACCGGTTCATCCGGACGGGTAATAAACCGTCCCCGGTTCGCCGGTTCTTTCTTTAGGGTTTCGGTTTTTAATTTAAACCCGGTTCTTCTTTTAACCTAGTTAATTAGTAAACGTTCGCTATGTTAGCTTCTGGAGTGAATGAGTTCGTTCTTTAGTTCTTCGTAGCGAATGCTCGTTTGATAGGATTTTTCTTTTTCTTTTTAACTAGGAAAATTGCCCGTGCATTGCAACGGGAGAAATCCAAAAAATAATGTGATACAGAGCCGGCTTTGTGGTAAGGTTTAGTGCTTTTATGGAAGGCCACCATCGAGATGGGCCGTTGCTAAGGAGGAGCTTAACTTGTGGTAAGGTTGAATATATATAATACTGACAAAATAACAAACATACAACGTCCAAAAGATACATTGGTACCTGACAAAGTGATGATCATCATGATAATCAAAATAACAAACATATTGTTTCTCATACATGTTACTGATCTATTAAGATCATCGTACCGCAGAGAAAGAAAATTTGTGTACCGGGTCATCTTGAGATGCAAACAATATATGCTAGCACATGTTAGAGACACCTGATTATCCATTTTCCCAGTATCGATACTTCATTCGTTTCTATTTGATGCCGATAGTCACAAAACAGTTTCTTCCTGTGGTTAAGTGCTTAAAAAAGCAATATCGTTCCATCTCATTAGTTGAAGCTTATTAACGACTCCTAGTATGAGAGACCAAATATCAAACTGGCCAGGAGATGTATAAACATCTACTTTAGACGATCATGTGCATACACATACCTGAAGATGTGAACTCATGCCCCTGGTTGTTGGCTTGAAAGATCGTCACTTTCCTACAATCACCAAATAGGATTAACCGGTGTCCACGATGGTCGGCTAGGTTTGTACGTATTAGTTTTCCATCCGACGAGTATCTATGGCTAGCTAACCTCCAAGGGAAGCAATACAGCAGTTTGCTAGAAGCAGGCGTGTTCTGTCGTGTACTATCATCTTCTGACAAAATGAATTGCTCAGAAGTGAGTAGAGATTTCTAGTACGCACTGAAATTTGAACTTGCTGAAGTGCATTAAGAGCATACTGGTAATGATATGGCAGAGGTGAAGAGCATGCTCACAATCACAATGAGATGGGAGAGGCAAAATTCATGATAACCTAATATTTTCTTTCTTTCTTAAAAAGCCATAGGGGTGATTGAAATTTAAAATCCACTAAGAAATAAAGGTCACTGTTCTAGGAAATGTACCAGGACTGAATTCCCTAATGATTGTCAAATGTTCGAAAAGTCCAATTTAATAGTTGTGGTATGGAGCAGAGCAATAGAGTCAGAAGAAGAAAAAGGCAAAAGTAGTACGGGCAGAGTACAATGGAGAGCTGCCAATATCATCCTAGATTGACCATATAGGATATTTATTAGACAAAGTTAAACTAAGCTACTATGTTTGTTCTAGAAGGCTAGAAGTTCTCACATTATTCACAAAAACAAAGAGGCAGGCACGCCAAATTCAGTGGCCATATCTTTATACAACACTGATCAAGGAAAGCCCTGTTATGAGATATATATGACTACCATTGGTACATCGTGTGTCTTAAGGTAGCTCTCCAACTACTCAATGGTAACCGAATCGACATGACCTGTGGCATCAGCTCATCAAGTAGACGCAGATCAGGATGTGCAGTACTCCGCGGAAAGATATGCAAGCATAAGTAGGTGGCTAATTGAACGTGTGTGTTGCATGATTTTCTGCTACCTGCAGTTAAATGTGAACAATCTGAGATGAATATAAATACTCATGTGTACCTGGATAAGGTTAATTTATCCTTCTTTGAATATAAATACCAGGATGATGTCAATTTATCCAAAATAAACCAGACAACAATATGAGATGTAATGGACTCGATTTTGTATTGTCTCTGGTCAACACATATCTAGTCAATGTGCATTCCGATCCAATATCTTGTTTGTACAAACCCGGATATGGTTTCACAAGATAAAACATCCGATGTCTCAAAATGAAACTGACTTAACATGCAAGTGCTGATCCAGTTAATGATGCAACTGTAATTATATTTGTACGGCAGAACAGTAAAAGACACAAAGACTCGAGCTTTTGCAATTACCTGTAGAGAAGAACTCCGCCAATGAGCTGACACAGGGGATGAAATACGAGTATTATCGAATTCGGCAGCCAGCACGACCACCTCAGCGGCGCCCTGGGGGCGGAGCAGGACCATCTCGTGGTAGCCCATCTTCTCGGCGTGGAACTGGCCGTTAAGGTCGCCGGGCACCATGTAGAGCACGACCACCACCTTGGCTCTCTGGTCAGCGCTGAAGTTGCCCTCCATCTCGCCGGTATCCCAGTCCAGGGGGCCCTCTATCTCCTGCGGCAATGGGATGAGGTCGACGCATCCAGCGTCGGGGTGTAGCGGAGGATGTGCGCCAGCCTGATGCAACTCTGATGATCTCGGGCACACAGATGTCGACGCCCGCGCACCAGTCCCAACCTGGAGGTAGTGGTGGAATCCGCCGACGGGAAGCGCGCAGCCACCACCGCCGTCCTCGTCCTCGAAGGCGATGACGTCGGCTGGGGAGGAGAAGATGGCTGACAGAGGGGAAGGGGATCTTGACGATGACCACGGCGTCGGCCCTAGGGTTGGGGTGGCCGAGCCGCAGGCAGTATCTCCTCACGTGGAAGAGCGGCGTCAAGGGTGCACGGCTGCGCTGTCGCCCGACAAGAAGCACGCGGAGGCTCCTCTCCCGTCGCGAGAGATTGTGGATGATCTGTACCTGGAGGAGATCGAGCAGGAACCAGATGGAGGAGGCGGCGCTGACTCGGGGGAGTTGGTCGGCCGATGGAGAGCGGCAGCGACAGAGGAGCAGGGGAAAGATGAGTTGGGGAAGGTGCGGAGCCGGCTTTGATTGTCGCCGGCGGTGGAAAACCGCAGGGATGGAGGCACGTCGGGTAGGGGTGGGCGCGGCGGCGTTGGCCGGCAGTGGCGGCACGCGGCGGAGGGGTGGGGGCCGGTGGTCGCGGCGCGCGGCGGCGGCGCACTGTTGGCGGAGATGGGGGGTAAGGGCATCTCCAGCCGGCCCCCAGGAAGCCTCCCAAAAGCACTTTTTGGACGCCGGCGGGTAAAAAACGCCCCACTTGAACCCTCATAGACACATTTTTCGCTGGATTTCGTGATATTACGGCCGGCGCTACCACCCTAAACCCAGCCTCCGGGAGGCAGCTGGGGACGCCGGCAGATGACTTTTGCATGCATAGGGCCACTCGTCAGCCCCTCTCTCCCCTCTCTCCTCTCCTCTCCCCTTTCTTTATTTTCTTTCTCCTCTCCTCTCCCTTTCCTTCCACATAGCGCGCATGGCCGGGACAGAGCTCGCGGACCATCTCCTTCCTCCTCGCTTGGGCGCCATGGCCACCATCCTCACAAGATCCAGCCCATCTCCTCCGCGTCCGCCGAGTGGGCGTTCCGGCGGACCCGGTTGGCGCCGTCGCTCGCTGCCGAGTTCGCGGGCGGCCCGCTCAAGCGCTGGTGGGACTGGGGTCTCGGATGGCTGAGGCTTCGCCGGCGACCTGGAGATGAACGAGGAGGAGGCCCCGAGCGCGCCGGCCACGGGCGGCCCCGGCACGATGAGCCACGCACGGGCGGCACCAGCCCCTCGCACGGGCACGACTGGCAGCGGCCAGGGCGGGAGGCCGGGCGGCGCGTGGGGCGTGGCGTGTTGGGCGCCCCCCCCTTCCTCCTTCTCCTCCTCTCCGTCCTCGGCGGCGGCGGCCAAGCTCGCCGGCGTCGTAGTGGTCGTGGTCGAGGAGGTACGCGGCCACCTCCCGCAGCACGGCGTGCTCGCCATGGGCAGCCTCCTCCGCTCCCCTGTCCATGCTGCCGACGGGTTGGGGTCGAGCTCCAGGCCAGGAGCATGCCCCTGTCGCTGCTCGCCGAGTCCGGCGTGGCCGGCATGGCGGACGGGCTGGCCGCGCCCCGCTTCCTCCCCGCCTCGTCGCGTGGCGGACGGCGCCGCGCCCTGCTTCCTCCCCGCCTCGTCGCGTGGCGGACGGCGCCGCGCCCTGCTTCCTGGACGCCAGGCGGACGCGCGCGCCCTGCTTCCTCCTCCTCGTCCGGCGTGGCGGACGCGCGAGCTGCGGGACATCGCGGCGGAAGCGGCCGCGGAAGGCCGGCGAGACGCAGAAGTCGTCCGCGCAGAGGGTAGCAGCCGTCGGCGGCGGCGGCGTCGTCGTCGTCAGGAAGCAGCCGGCGTCGTCGTCAGGGAGCTCTGGATGGTGCCCGTCGGGCTTGTCCTCCTCGGCACGCCGCTCGTCGCCTGGCTCTCCCTCTTCGCCTCGGAACCAGCCTCCTCTGCACGTCGAGCTACACGGGGAGGAGCCGTGGCGGAGCTCGCAGTCGCCGCGCGTGGCTGGGGCGGAGCTCGCCCGCGCACGCCTGTGCGTGGCGAAGCTCGGCCGCGCCCGTCCGCCTGGGAGGCCGGGCGGCTGGTGGTGCGTGCCGGACGGTGGCGGGCGTTCTCGATGGTGCTGGAGACGGTGTGTGGGGGGCGGAACGAGTGGATGTTTTCTAGATCGCAGGCAAAAAATTTCGCCGGCAGCCCCCCAAGGGGCGATAAAAATGCCTCCTGGGGGGCTCTACGGCTGGAGATGCCCTAAGGTCGTGGGCTTCCGGGTCGGTTTTTTTATCGCCCGTGTTGATTCGGGTTAACTGGAACAATAGGACTGCGTGTTCGATTCGGTTTAACTTTTTTTTTGAGTAGAATCTCGCCCTCTTTATTCATTCAAGGCAATCATCATAGGTACAAGGTTTGGGTCATGAGGAATACCCAACCAAAGATGTCTACCTACTTCAAGATTACATGCAAACTTGACGAGATTATGAGCCTCGAAATTAAAGTAACTTGGTTCGATTCGGTTTAACTGGAACAATAGGACTGCATGTTCGATTTGTTTGTTGCGCCAAACACGTTGAAGCCCAGTATGCTGTAGGTCACTTGTGTTCGGTCTGAGCGGACGAAATTTTGATGATAAAAAGAATAGTACCACCTCCAATGTAGAAAATAAATAGGTGAAAAAAATTGAAAGCGTAAATTCACCGAAAGAAGCGTATTGTGACGGTAAACCCATGAAGTCAATATGTGCTTTATTATTACTAGTACAAATGCCCGTGCATTGCAATGGGCAAAAAAAGCAAAGCCTGCACCATGTGTCATTTCTTATAGCAGTTATGATAAACATCGATAATAAGATTACTCTTATTGTTGTTCTGAACATAAAGTGTAGATGTGAAGAAGCTAGCCTAACTTCCTTCGTCTATGGAATAGTACAGTGGTGCATGAAATAGTTTGTCTATCATTTTTTATGTTTTGTTATTAGAGTTGGAACATGTGCCGCCACCACACACAGGCGCACCTTTCCTTGCGCCCGATCCCCTTGCTGCGTCCGCACCCCGCCCCTCCGGCCGGTGAACCCTCCTGCCTCCTCCACGCCCGCTCTCCCTTTCCCCAAGCTCGCCTCACGCCCGACCTGCATCGCCTCCATGACTCGAGCCGCCGCTGGAGACGGGGAGCCATCGTCCGTGCCCGGATCCATCCAATCCCGGCGTCACCACCAACATCGCCGACCCGCATCCCGTGATTCGGCCGGCGGCTGTTCTTCGGCTGCCTAGGAGGGGCGGCAGCGCCACCCGCTGTCCCTCGTGCTCTTTCTGATCCAGTTTGGTCGGCAAACTCATGCTTTCTTTGTGATTCGTGGTGTTGGGGCCATCTCCTGTGCGCATGGAGAGGTGTTTCTTTGGAACGGATGTAATCTTAAAGTATGCTTCATCCTCCGCACCTTTTTTCCGGTCGCTTGATGAATCATCCATGGGTGTGTATATGAATCAGTGAGATTAAGCGGAAATAAGCGATGTGGGATTATTATTATTTAGTTGAACAAGCACCGGAAGAAATCACGTGCGTGCAAGGCCCAAATCATCAAAATATAAACATGCATGAGGGCCCAAAGGCTGACGACCAGGACGTTTCTTAGGTTGGACGATTTAGGGCCCATGGAAACGACAAGAGCTATACGGACAGCTCGGAAACAATTGTCACCAGAAAACGAAACGGTTTTAGTATCATCTCGAATATGTTTAAAATTTGAACTGAAAGCGTAAAATCACGGAAAGGAGCGTATTATGACGGTGAACCCACGAAGTCAATCCGTGCTTTATTATTAGGAAGAGACTAGCAAATATGCCCGTGCGTTGCAACGGGTGAAAAACTATTATCCCCGCATGGCTGCATCCTCCAACTAAATGAATATGTTGTCCAAGATTGAAGAATAGATATGGAGATGTAGTAGAGATACTTTTTTTTTGAAATTATATGCTAAAATTAGCTAAGGACTTTTAAAAGGCAACTAAGACTAAAATGGCTACTCCCTTCATTTATAAATAAATATGTCTTTTTAAAGAGTTTAATATAGACTACATACAGACATGTAGTAATTTTATAAAAGCATACACGGTTGTCATTTTTATCCTATAAAGGAAGCCTCTATACACTGCAAGTATCAAAGTCATTGTCTCCAAGCTTGATGTCCCTCTAGCCCTAAAGTACGTCTCCAACAAATGAACAAATTAAAATTAATTGGTCTCACATATGAGAAAGTGTTGTAGTTGGTTATGTTTGTTAATGGATCGATTAGAAGCAAACAGATCCAATACAGTCGAACAACACAATATGATAAGTCAGAAAAATCAAATCACTATTTGGAAGTTAAGGTTTTTTTGGCACAAACATGTGAGACGTGTGGTTTGATGTGTGCTCATATGCGCTATGTGAGACGATCTCAGGGCAAGGCCCAAAAATTTTGCGACGTGGTTCCCCGAATTAGTACCACCTCGCATAGATGTTTTAAATTCAAACTGAAAGCGTAAATTCACAAAAAAGAAAGCGTATTGTGACGGTGGACCCACGGAGTCAATCCGTGCTTTATTATTAGGGATAGACTAGCACATATGTCCGTGCGTTGCCATGGGGAAGCAAATCCTCTCATGCTTCAAGCGACCCACCCGTCTTACACCATGGTCATATTGTCCACCTATTCACGACAAACCTCATAAAATTCAACCCGATGAGGTATCACATCCGTCGCACGCTGCTGTCGCAAGCCCCTCTAGTCGCAATAAAAAAAATTCCTGCACTGTCCTTCAAAAAACAGAATGCATGTAAACTGATAAATATCTACCTAATAAAATGTTGCAATGAACAAGCCGAATTATGTGGCCTATCCTAGCTAAATTTTGGCTATATTAAGAAAAAATTTAAGATAGCAAAACTTTGATCAGCTGTTAACACTGAGATGTTTGGAAATGAGAAGATACATCTCTATTTTCGGACGGAGGGACAAGTATACACAACCACCAATCAACAACGTGCATCAAAGTTGATCATTATTTTTTTCTTATTTCCCTTCCGTGCATTCTATCCAATTATATCCGCTGTATATATATTATAAGCAATTCCTTCCTTCCTTTCTTATTATCCGCCGAAATTGAGGATTGAAATCATTTTATTTCCCTTCCTTGCAGATTGAAATCATTTTATTTCCCTTCCTTGCATTATATGCATGTCGTGCTCTTTCCTTCAGAACTCAATTCCTTTCTTTTCTTATTTCTCTCACACGTGGGGCATCTATTTCCTTCCTTCCTTTCTATGCATGCCGTCCTCTTATTTCCTTCCTTTCTTTATATGCATGTCGTCCTCTTTCCTTCCTTCGTTTATTTATTCCCGGGATAGCTCCTTGATACATTGAAGATCAAAGGCGTATATAAATTGAGTGGATTAGACGAAAGAAGGCGAGGTGGGACTATTTAATAGAAAGAACAATTTTATCTACAGAAAATACTGGGATAGCTTGGTTGGTTGCAACGATTGATCTGTGAGAGGGAGGTCGCAAGTTCAATTCTCTACAAGAGCAAATATTTTTACCTTGTCTTATGTGGGCCTTCTTTCTTGGGCCACAGCGCCAAGTTGGGCTGTGAAGCCCACTGGGCGTGTAACTCGGATCGAAGCGACGACCAAATTTACGTTCGGAGGAAAATCTTTAGTGCGTACCCCCAAATTAGTACCTCCTTGTTTATATTACGATTTTGTCCATACAAATTGTAAAAGCGTATTATGACATGAGAAGAAAGCGTATTGTGATGGTGAACCCACGGAGTTAATCCGTGCTTTGTTATGAAAATGATGAAAAAATGATGACTAGTACAAAATGCCCGTGCGTTGCACCGGGCAAAAAGAAGGCGATACAACGTAATATCATTAAGCACCATTTATTATATCCAATAACAAAAGAGTATGTGTGTTGCACCGTGGGACGTTTGTGCTTCGCTGCAGAGAAAACACCACATTTTCTTTTTCAAAAAACCTGCTCTGGGTAGTTGCAAAGAATTTTGTACATAGTTGCAAAGAATTCAGTACATAGCAAGATAGGTACACACCTGCTGGAAAGTATCTAAAACTGAAAGAAGAAAAGCAGCGAGGATGTAGGCAACATGTTCCCTAAGCAGGGTCTCCACCTTACCACCAGCAAAGAAGAATCCCTGGTCCTCACAGTCTTTCATGTGTCGTCCGACTCTTTCTTCCCCAAGGTCACATCTGTATCCATTTTCTACCAATTTACAGAAAATGGAACATCCTTTTTATCTAGTACCAATTTACAGAGAACGGAAGTATGCTACTTTCGAACACTGCGTGCAAGAACTCTTCCACAACATAGCCATGATCAGTACACCAATCTAATACTGAAACTTATTCATACATGTGCCAATTTGTGCGACTCAAACAACAATCATGTACATGTATTAGTTCTAATTTCACTTGCTAGGATCAGAGGTAACTAACCAGCAAGAGTTATTACAGTAGCTTGAAATGAAGCATTGCTAGCCCCTACAATCAAATTTGCCGACATCCATAGAGCATATATAGTCGATAAATACTCTGATTTTCTCCAGGGATTAATTTTTTTTATCTAATAAATTGTTGGTTGAGATGGATGTGTGGCCACACGAGGAAGGATCGAGTCCGGAATGATGATATACGAGATAGAGTTGGGGTAGCACCAATTGAGGAGAAGCTTGTCCAACATCGTTTGAGATGGTTTGGGCATATTCAGCGCAGGCCTCCAGAAGCTCCAGTGCATAGCGGACGGTTAAAGCGTGCGGAGAATGTCAAGAGAGGGCGGGGTCGACCGATTTTGACATGGGAGGAGTCCGTTAAGAGAGACCTGAAGGATTGGAGTATCGACAAAGAGCTAGCTATGGACAGGGGTGCGTGGAAGCTTGCTATCCATGTGCCAGAGCCATGAGTTGGTTGCGAGATTTTATGGGTTTCACCTCTAGCCTACCCCAACTTGTTTGGGACTAAAGGCTTTGTTGTTGTTGTTGTTGTTGTAATAAATTGTTGATTCATCATGGTCCAGCATAAAAAAGAAGTGGAAGTTATAATCTGTTATCTAATAAAGTGGTTCAGGGTGTCAAACACAATATGAATTTTGAAACAGTTTCATTGCGCAGGAGCATATGGCCTGCAGTTATGTTTGTGAAATTTACTGGCTAGAAAAAAAATGTGAAATACCAAATTCTAAATAGCTCGGCATCAGGAGAGGCAGCACCTCATCATATATTGGGTCTTTAACAAAATCAAAGACATAGTAAGAGTATTCCTGAGCTCCTACAGTCATACATACTTGAGCTAGCTGATAGTAACATAAATAAATTTAAGAATTCAGTAGCCATGCATGATCAATAGAATGCAGTAGCCAGTAATTTCATGTGACGGTAGTTAGTCATGGTCTCATTGAGTTTCTACATTAAATTTCCATCGTTCGTGTCAAATGCCTAAGCATGAGACCTGTCTGTCTGTACCTAGCTACAAAACAGCTGGACAAACACGCAACATCGGTCAGAGTAAATTGAAATTTTAGCAGTGTAAATATAGCTGCCATATTGATCCTTGATTTTTTATTTTTTACTATTGATCCTTGCTTTGAAACTTTAGACATAGATCAGTTGAGGAGCTACAACTATTTGTCAGGCTCTTCCGACAAAAGAACTGTCAGTCATGCTGATGCTTTGTGCGTACTACATGCATGCTCGCTGTATATCTACGCCGCCCAGGAGCTCATGCGACCGCACCTGGCTACGGGAGCATATGCGTGCATGATCGCCACGCGGATGTGCAACGTGCATCTTAGCGTGGCAGCTTCCATCACTGAGCTTTACCCCCGGGGTGAACACAATGCACGCTGGCCTGCACCTTGGTACTCCACGGCTTCACACACGCAGCATGCCGGTTCGATTGCGGCGCCCTTATTCATGCACTATCGTGGCTGGCCAGGTTCAACGATGGCAACCTGCTTCCGTGGGTCGGCGTGGCATGCTCTGACGGGGTTCGATGGCGGCAGCCTCTTCTGTGCTCTCGTCTCCGTCAAGCGTCGACACCCTCGTACATGTCAGCTACACCGTCAAGCGGTATGGATGTACTCGCGAATGATGAGCGACTTGGCCAGGGTGCAGCCGTCTACGATGAGCACGGAGACCTTGCATCCATGGATGGGGTTCAGTAGTAGTCGGCCCCGACTGGTACGTGCATGAGATCGATCCAGCCTACTTCATCGGGCCCGACCTCGCCTGTGAAGCGCCCGTCTCCTTGCCACAGCAGGGAGGATGGTGCTGGATCGGGTCTGGTATGCTTTGCCGTGCTTGACCTAATCTCGGCAGCGCCATCTCCTTGCCGTCTCAGGGAGCAGGGGGCTGGATAACGATGAACGAAACAGACGTCAAGATCGAAAAGAGGAAGGCTACTGCCGATGGATTCGTTGGGATGCCGGTGAGGGAGACGACGACCAGCCGGCGGCAGCGAGCGGCGGACGTGCTTAAGACGCCGCTATGTGTTTGTGGGAGGAGCCGAGGAGGGGCTCCCAGACGCTCACAGGAGAGGCGACGGCGGTAGATGTAGTTCCTGATGGGATCGGCCTTGGCGTACGCCTCCTTGTGACCTCGTCCGCCTCCGCAGGATTCACCCGTCCCCTTGTCTCTATCTAAATATCAGAGGCGTTAGTTAAGGCAGACTCCAAGTCAAATCAGGGTCCACATAATCAGGGTCACCTCATGAGGAAACATTGGTTCAGCAAGAAGGAAAGAGCACAAAGAGCTATGAAAATTCACATCAAAGTAATTTGATCTCACAAGAGAAGTTGAACAAGCTAGTTAAGCATAGTGGCAAGCTCATGAATGTATCGCCCCATCTGCCTGCATGAGATGGGCTGCAGAAAATGAATTGATTGTATCATGGGATTGGAGCTACATCAACATACTGAAGATGTAAAGATAACTGGAAATATATATCAACCTATCATGAGTGTGAGAGAAGTGAAAAATAAGGAATTGATGGTAAAAATTGCCACCATTATAATTGTCATTTATGATCTTACTGCAAAAAGTACGAGGGTGAGCAATCAAAAAGAAAAATCATGCATACTAATAGGAAAATTGCAGAGCCATCATTAAACCTATATTTCTACGAATGTGAATAAAAATGGGAAGAACAATACCAATATTTTTTGCTAAAATTAATGAATGGATTGTCCCAATTTAACTTGAAGGATGAAACTTTCCAAGTTTGGATGCCCCAAAATTGTACAGAAACTAAATCAATAAAAATGGTCATGCTAAAATACATCATCTTTGAGAACTCCTTTATTCAAGGCAGCCTACTGGTTGTGCTTCAATTGGACCAGGTGATGAGCTGCAACAACGTTTGCAATCCATAATTGCTCACCTCGATGCAAGAACCAAGAACCAACACTTATGTACATACTCATTACTCGGTACATATCCTATAACAAGTTAATGTTATGTCATTATAAAACTTGGTAGAGTCTAGTAATACTTGGATAGAAAAATAAATGCTCTGCAAGCATACAGCTGAATCAGAATACCTTATCAAACATGACTCTCTTTCTATTTCGCAGGTAAGTTGTGACAGCAATACAGTAGCCAAAAGTCAAACCCAATTAAGGTAATAATAAGTATGCTCCCCTCAGAAATACAACCTAAGCTCCTAAAGGAAAAGAAGAAACAATGGTCAGTCTCATGCAAGAAATTTTGAAGAAAAAGATGAGATGTACTTTCTCGACCTTTGGAAACAAAGATGCAGAAAAAGGAGGGACATACAAAGGTTATACATGTGGAAGTGCCATCAGACAGCTAGCTGGATCCCTTCCTCGTCAGGTCCAGTGTAGTGAAACGATGTCATTTAGGGGAGTATATCCAATGTTTAATCAACAGCTGACGATGAGCTTAAATTGGTTGAGCAAGAGTGTTTGCACTGCAGCCTTGTTTTCAATCTCTGCTCATACTACCATTCCCCTTCCAAAACTAACCATCCTATCAACAGTTCTATGTGGCAATCCTTTTTATCCGAGCCATCTGCAGTTGAATCTTGGGCAGAGTCATGTGTGTGGCCGCCCTAATTGAGCATCAAAGCTGAGTCCAACATTTGTCGGGTGCCACAGCCGCCTCCTTCTCAGCACCATAGCGGATGTGCCCCAGGTTCCATCCCTTGTTGCGTAGTCAATGGCAGGGGACAGAAACAACATCTAAAACAGGGAATTGCATCCAATGAATATCAAGGGGATACATACCTCTGGTGTAGCCACCGGCAGCGACATTGGACGGTTGGACGGACGTTCTTGTTCCTCCGGCGAACTCGGCGTTTCTTCCTCCAGCGAACTCGGCGGCGACATTGGATGTTTCGAGGAAAATTGCAATTTCGACGGGATTTGATGGAGCTTCTGGTCCAAGGACGCAACCTGATGGAGATTCCGGCCGAGGACCCTTCCTTCTTATACCAGGCGACTCAAATCCGGGTAGGGAAATCCATTGATTGCAGTTGGAAAAGGACACGGTCTCCAATCACGACACGGGAGCAGCAACTCGGACATTGGGAGGTGGCTGTGGCGGCGGATGGAGGACGCGAGCCTCGTCGCGGCCGCTCGCAGGGCCATGCCCTTCCTTCCCTTAGCAGCGCGAGATGGGGAGGGGGAGCACGGGAGCCGGGGAGTCCAGATCGGCGGCAGCCAACGCTGGTCAGGAGGAGTTCGTGCGTGTTGAGAGAAAGAAGAAGCAGATGTCCGCGTGTGCGTGCGCTTTCAGGAGTTTTTCTTTTCAATACTGGACGACCCATAAGAGAAGGCCCATAATAAAAGGATCAATGTAAGAGAAGGCCCCCGTAATAAAAGGATCAATAGCATGAGCGAGCCTAACGTGCGACATACTGAATTTTATTAGTATCACCTCGCACATATGTTTTAAATTCAAAGAGAAAGCGTAAATTCATAGAAAGAAAGCGTATTGTGACGGTAAACCCACGGAGTCAATCCGTGCTTTATTATTAGGAATAGATTATATATTATTATTATTATTATTATTATTATTATTAGGGAGGGATTATTATTATTATTAGGGAGAGATTTTATCCATATAAACTGTAAAGGCATATTATGACATGAGAAGAAAACGTATTGTGACGGTGAACCCACGGAGTTAATCCGTGCTTTATTATTAGGGAGCAAAAATACCCGTGCGTTGCAACGGGAGAAAATAACTTTCTTAACATAAACTAATATAATAATTGTTATTTAATTTTTAATTGACGTCAATTATTCCCAACATAAAAAAGATTTGTGTTTTCAACCATACTGTCTTTGCAAAAACAATTAATGCGTTCATGGATTTCCTAGTTCTGGAAGGAAAGGGGTTGAAGAAGTAGTGGAGTAATGTCAACTATTGATGTTCTGTTCATGGTGTGAGAGAGCTTTGGAAACTGTAATAACTTGAGGCTCACTAATCTAAACTCTTACGAACCATTCTAACAAAGTGACACGAAATATTACATAGGAGCGACATTTCAATGACTACGTCGAGGTGATGATAAAATTTGCAACATCTAGTTCACGTCCGTGGATGGCATGGATCGCGGTGCACGGGAACAAGAATAACGGTCGGACCTGGGACATATCTAGGAGGTTGACGACATTTGGATGAGTATATTGGTGTGTGTAATTAAAAATTCATAAATTGAATGTGACGTAGGCTTGAGACGATTGACATAGAATGAAAGGTAAAATTAATCATTCATGAAGCGCGAGTCAAGCTCTTATTTATCTGAATGGATTTTTATTATTGTTGTGGTCGTATGTGTTCGGCTAAAAGAGGTCTAATTGTTGAAGGCCTGAAAAAAGCACAGTCGAATATCGGATATGTGCGTGCACGTCCATCATCCTGCATGTGTATACTTGCAGCCCAAAGGTCCATCCTTCTTCCTTTTAGTTTGCCTCATCCTTTTCTTTTTAATAGGAATTAGACATCCCACAATTCCATTTTAGGAATTTATTATTCCTTTTTAATTCGCCCAATCCTTCATTAACACCCAAAGACAGACACAATTCCGTCGTGCTAGTGCGGCACACTGCTCCATTTATCCTTTTTTGTTAGAGCATTCCAGCATCCAACTCTCCGCACCTCCAAATGATTCATCGGTTGTGAGTCCGGCCGGCAGGCTCACCCTCGATCTCCTTTAATACCCAATACGCCTCACATGTAATTTATTTTCTTAATCTTAAAGAGACAAGGATCAATTCTTTCCTTTAATAAACCACCATTAATTTATTGCCTTCAATATACAACCCCCAATTCCTTCCTTTTATACCACAATCCGGAAATCCATCCTGACTTTATTTTGTTCATATTCGGCCCTCAATTCCTTCCTTTAATAGATAAAGGTCAATTCTTTCCTTTAATAGACCACAATCAATTATTTCCTTCGATAGACAACCCTCAATTCATCTCACGGTCTCTTTTCTTATGTGTCTTGCTGATTACATGACACTTGCTAACATATATAAACTGGTAGGATTCTGTTTAAAGGAACAACGTGGGATTATTTAACATCAAATTTGGGCGTCCGTTTGGTTGTTGGAGCTTTTTGTCGGGATAGGAGGTCACGAGTTGCTGCGGCCTTTTTTTCTCATGTTGTTCGTGGCCCAAAAAAGGCCTAGAAGTGTAGCGATTGGATGTTGATTAGGCCTAGCCGTGCATCTATGTGGTCCAATATGAAAATTTCCATTTTAATGTTTGGCTCGGATCTACTCGTGATATGGTTTGTGATATGGTTCATTTTAAGTTAAACCTTTCATTTTACCAAAGTTGGCCAATAGTTCACATGGCTAGCCCAGCCGACTCACATCTAGGATCTCTGTTTTACAGAATGTATTTTTTCTTCTTACGGGAAGGCATTGGTGGGATGGGTTGGTTACACGCCGGCTGATGGCCCATGATGTACACGCCGCCTCATGGCCATAAATAAAAGTGAATGATCGTGAGCTTGTGCAGAAAAATAGTACCACCTCGGGTAAATCATATGAAACAAACTAAAAGCGTAAAATCATGGGAAAAAGCGTATTATGACGGTGAACCCACGGAGTCAATTCGTACTTTATTATTAGGGAAAGATGATGTGGAGGAGTAGTACGATCCGGAAGTAGTACTAGTAATAGCAACAGAATGCCTCGGGACTTGGCGCACCGGTGAAACGTGCGGCAACAGGAAAACACGGTCTCGGTGACTTATGATTTGACCGCTCCCCAATCATACAACACACTGCAAAAAAATTCCTATCGGTTCCTGCGACATAATCTTTGCACCGGTCGGTTTTCAACCTGCAGCAGCGGCAGCGCACCTGACGCCATCTTAACTTTCTTGAACTCGAACCTTCGTCTGTCAATTGTGAGCTTCTTGATCCCTAAAGGAGATCCCTTCAAGAACTCATCACCACCGTGTGCGAGCCTCACGGTGGGCGCCAACTGTCGTGGAATTGTCACGGCAGATGTCCTTAGTGTCAGGACTTAGTCGCGAAGCCAACGCATCTATGTGGTAGCTTGAGAGGGGTTGAGCGGAATCGAGAGACACGACCCAAGACAAGGGTTTAGACAGCTTCGGCCTCCGGGAAACATCATCCGGTAATAACCCTACATGCTGTTTGTGGCTAGGTCTCATTATGATAATGAGGGAGTCGCCGGTAGGCCGGCTCTTTGTGTCTAGCCCTAAAGATTATTTTCTCTCCCACTTTGGGGAGCCCTGCCCCTCCTTATATATGTTGAAGGGGCGGGTTACATGTGGAGTCCTAGTAGGACTAGGACTAGTCTATCCTTTCTCATAAGTTGAATACAAGTCCGGGTCTTGTTTCTTCATAAAGGAAATATTCCTCATGCCTTCCGTCTTAAGCCGACCCACAATAACATGAGCCGGCCTACTGGGACTTGCGCCCTTGTGATCCATTTGACTCGCCGTCGGGGCCATCATTAAGTCACTAGGTTCGTGAGTTGTCACACCAGTGAACCGCCAGACCTGTGAGTCACCAGTCCTCCGGCGGGTTACGATGAAGCGCCAAGTCCGGCCGGGTCATACTTCCAGCCGGGTCATGCCGCGGGGTATATCCCCGACAGGAAGATTCACAAAGATCCGGTCGGAAGGGCTTGAGAATCAAACTATTGCAGTAAGACTTCCTGCTCAATGCGTCAGCAATGACATTGGCCTTGCCTGGAGTATATTCGATACTCGTGTTATACTCTCGAATCATTTCGACCCAACGAGTTTGCTTGAGGTTGAGGTTGGGCTGAGTGAATATGTACTTGAGACTCTTATGATCAGTGAAGATGTCCACTTTTCTTCCCAACAAGAGGTGTCTCCATGTTAAAAGAGCATGGACAACTTCCGCTAACTCGAGGTCATGAGTGGGGTAGTTCTTTTCGTTGGGCTTCAACTGGCGAGAGGTATAGGCGACAACTTTCTTCTCTTGCATTAACACAACACCGAGACCTCGAAGGGAAGCATCACCGAAAACCTCGAATGGTTTGGATTCATCAGGAGGAGTCAAAACTGGAGGTGTGACTAACTTCTCTTTGAGGGTGTTGAAAGCGATGTCACATTTAGGCGTCCAGACATACTTCACATGCTTCTGGAGGAGGTTGGAAAGAGGCTTCGCGATCCGAGAGAAATTCTCAACGAACCTTCGACAATAGCTTGCGAGCCCAAGGAAGCTCCGGAGTTGCTTCACATTCTGAGGTGGTTCCAAATTCACAATTGCAGACACCTTCTCAGGATTAACAGCTATGCCTTTGGCGGAGATGATATGCCCAAGGTAGAGAACCTCATCGAGCCAAAACTCGCACTTTGAAAACTTCGCATAGAACTGATATTCTCTAAGTTTGTCCAGCACCAATCTCAAGTGCTTGGCATGATCCTCCTTGTTCTTGGAAAAGACCAAAATGTCATCGAGATAGACCAAGACAAAGTCATTTGTGTAGGGGTTGAAGATGAAGTTCATCATGCGAGAGAATGTTGGAGGAGCGTTGACAAGGCCGAAAGACATGACAGTGTATTCATACGAACCATAGCTTGTCCTGAAAGCTGTCTTGGGGATATCTTGTTCACGAATGCGAATCTGATGATAGCCCATACGGAGGTCAAGCTTGGAGAATACTTGAGCACCTTTGAGTTGTTCAAAAAGCTCGTTGATGTTAGGAAGTGGATGCTTGTTTTTTATGGTCTTCTTGTTCAATGGATGGTAGTCGACACAAAGTTGGTCCGTTCCATCCTTCTTCTTGACAAAAAAGAACACCACATCCCCATGGAGAAGAACTTGGTTGGATGAGACCTATACGCTCTTGTATATCAAGTTGTTTCTTTAGCTCCTTCAACTCTTCTGGTCCAAGCTTGTAAGGACGTTTGCAAACAGGTTCCATGCCAGGCTCAAGATCGATGACAAATTCAACTGGCCAGTGAGGAGGCATTCCTGGAAGCTCTTCTGGAAAGACGTCTTGATATTCACAAATGACTAGAATCTGAGAGATGGCATCCAACTCGCTCTTCTCATTGAGAGAAAACAGTCGAATGGTATCATCACGAGCGGCAAAGACAATCACATCCTCAGACGAGTGTGTCAGTTGAATCTGCCTGGCAGCACAATCAAGCTGAGCCTTGTGCTTAGAAAGCCAGTCCATGCTGAGAATTATATCAATATCCGAGTTACCAAGGACCATTGGAGAAGACAGAAATTTATAGTCGCCCATCATGATAGAAACATCTGGAACCACCAAACTGGCTCTCAACCGTTTACCTGGAGAAACGATATCTTTTGGTCCAAGCTTGTAAGGACGTTTGCAAATAAGAAGAAGTGAATTCATTCTTGGCAAAAAATGGTTTTGACATGAAACAATGCGATGCACCAGTGTCAAAAAGAACGTTTGAAGGAATATCGTTAACAGGAAGGTTACCCATGATCACTTCTGACGAGTCCTCTGCCTGAGCTGCGTTCATCATGTTGACCTTGGCATGCTTGGGATTATGCTTGACCACTGCGGTGCTGGCAGATCTCACAGGAGGAGGAGGAGGAAGACGCCTCTGGTTGAAGCACTTGTTTGCATAGTAACCCTTCTACTGACACTTGTTGCACATGACCTCTGAGAGCGGACGGTGACATGGAGCACTTGATCTTGGAGCCTGAGACGAAGTCTTGTTCTGATAGCTTGGGTTGGGTGGGTGGGAAGTTCCATTGCCACCTTTGCTCTTCTGCTAATAAGGCTGACGGAACGGAGGAGGAGGAGGCAACCAATACTTTTGCTGCTTAGCTACCACTTGAGTTGAAGAAGAAGAAGGAGTTGCATCCCTGACTCTCTTCTTGGAAGCATCGCACTTGTGCTGAGCAGCCTCTTGCTTCAGTGACATGTTGTAGAACTCATCATACTTTTTTGGCTCAAAAAGCACAAGAGCTAGTTGCAGATCTTCTCTGAGGCCACCTCTAAACTGATAAATCATGCTCTTCTCGTCAGGGACGTCTTGCTTGGCGAAACGAGGGAGCTTTTGGAACATGATGTTGTATTGGTAAACAGACAAGCTGCCTTGCTTCAGATTGCAGAACTCCTCACGCTTGCTCTCAACAACAATCTGAGGAATGTGGTGAGCTCTGAAGTCTTGGCGGAAATCATCCCAGGTAATCACATGACCTCCTCTGGAATCTTTGTACTGCTGATACCACTCTGCAGCTTGGTCTTTGAGTTGGAACGAAGCAAACTTGACAAAGTCCTTAGGCCTGACGTTGCTGCACTCAAAATGTTTGCAGATATCCACGAGCTAATCATCAGCGTCTGTAGCCTCGACACAGTTACTGAAGGTCTTTGGCTGGTTTGCGAGGAACTGGTTGAGTGTAGCAAACTGATTTTGATTGTTGCCATTGCCTTGATTTCCTTGGTTGCGCTCTTGCAAGAGTTGCATAATCAGCTGCGTGTTGGCGTTGGTAGCGGCCATCACAGCTTGCCATGCCTTCGGAGGTGGAGGTGGTGGTGGTTCCGGATTCAGACGCGTTGGAGGAGCCATCTTGAAGAGGGTGCCATCCGTTAGCATCTTGAAAGACAATATTCAAGCTGAATCAAATGGATCGAAATTGCAACATATAGCCTTAACATTCGAACAAGAATGAACGAATGCATTCCAAATTAAATGATCACACTTCCATAAATTGAGAAGCCACTTAGATAGAGGTAGATGAATAAAACAACAAGGTACGGACAAGAACAAATACTTGGTAAGGATTACCCAATCACAAACCAAATATCCGTGGAAGAAATACTAGAGCTACATGAATTCCCACCTATGAAACTCCCGAAATTTTCCGGTTATGCAATCAGGTGTTGGGGACACAGGGGAAGCATAATATCTCACCCAAAACTAGCAAATCCTACATCCAGCTGTATCCATCCTTCAACACATAACCAAGAAACCTTCGGAAATCATTTACCTCAACCTTCGAAAAGCATCCGTTATACGAGTTATGGCAATACTCCCGAACTCCCGCCCCAGTACTAGGTGGCGTCGAGGTTATATCACCAACAACTGCATAAAAGAGATTTTCGATGTCGGCGAAACTCAGGTATTTCAGAACTGCAACGATAAAATTGTGACGACAACACCCCGGAGCTCAACTCCCCAGGACACTACCACAACCCCTAAATGTCAGGAGGCACCAAGAACAATGTTCTCATCACAAAACCATCGGAACGATTCCAAGATACCCGCGTGATCTTAAAATTTTTTAGTGAAATTTGAGAAGAGAAGAGTCAAAACTCTACGTCAGGATGCCTCACCAGAGCGACAAAGGGACTGAGGAGTAAAAAGAATCCTACTCTCCGATATATATAATCCTATAAGACTCAAAACATTTTTCTAGACTCAACAACGCCAACGATTCGATCAAGCAGGGGGCTCCTAAGTCGGGGAAGGCCCTGATTACCAACTTGTAACACCCACGATGCGGCTATATCTCCCACGTGTCGGAGCACGACTTAGAGGCATAACCGCATTGTAGGCAATGTCGCAAGAGGGGTAATCTTTACACATCCCATGTACTGAATAAGAAAGAGGTACAAAGTTGGCTTACAATCGCCACTTCACACAATAACATAAATATAGCATTACAATCATCCAGATACAATCAAGGTCCGACTACGGAACCAAAATAAAGACAACCCGAAATGCATAAGATCCCCGATCGCCCCAATTGGGCTCCACTACTGATCGTCTGGAAAGGAAGCGTAGTATCGTCCTGAGTCCTCATTGAACTCCCACTTGAGCTCAGTCGTATCTCCTCGAATGGTATAATCGGCACCTGCATCTGGTTTTGGAAGTAATTTGTGAGTTACGGGGACTCAGCAATCTCACACCCTCGCGATCAAGACTATTTAAGCTTATAGGTAGGTAAAAGGTATGAGGTGGAGCTGCAGCAAGCACTAGCATATATGGTGGCTAACATACGCAAATGAGAGCGAGAAGAGAAGGCAAGGCACGTTCGAGAATCTATGATCAAGAAGTGATCCTAGACTACTTACGTTCAAGCATAACCCGAGAACGTGTTCTCTTCCCGGACTCCACCGAAAAGAAACCATCACGGCTACACACACTGTTGATTCATTTTTAATTAGGTTAAATTTTAGGTTCTCTACAACTGGACATTAACAAATTCCCATCTGCCCATAACCACGGGCACGACTTTCGAAAGTTCAAATCCCTGCAGGGCTGTCCCAACTTAGCCCATCACAAGCTCTCACGGTCAACGAAGGATATTCCTTCTCCCAGGATGGCCCGATCAGACTCGGAATCCCGGTTACAAGACATCTCGACAATGGTAAAACAAGTCCAGCAAAGCCGCCCGATGTGCCGACAAATCCCGATAGGAGTCGCACGTATCTCGTTCTCAGGGCACACCGGATAGGTCAAGCTACGAGTAAAACCAACCCTCGAGTTGCCCCGAGGTGGCCCCGCAGGCTGCCCGTTTTGGACCAACACTCAGAGGAGCACTGGCCTGGGGGGTTAAAATAAAGATGACCCTTGAGTCTGCGAAACCCAAGGGAAAAAGGCTAGGTGGCAAATGGTAAAACCAAGGTTGGGCCTTGCTGGAGGAGTTTTATTCAAGGTGAACTATCAAGGGGTTCCCATTATAACCCAACCGTGTAAGGAACGCAAAAATCAAGGAACATAACACCGGTATGACGGAAACTAGGGCGGTAAGAGTGGAACAAAACACTAGGCATAAGGCCGAGCCTTCCACCCTTTACCAAGTATATAGATGCATTAAAGTAAACAAGATATAATAGTGATATCCCAACAAATATCATGTTCCAACAAGGAACAAACTCCAATCTTCACCTGCAACTAGCAACGCTATAATAGGGGTTGAGCAAAGCGGTAACATAGCCAAACAACGGTTTGCTAGGACAAGGTGGGTTAGAGGTTTGACATGGCAATATGGGAGGCATGGTAAAGCATGTGGTAGGTATCGAGGCATAGGCATGGGAAAAGAGCGAGCAACTAGCAAGCAAAGATAGAAGTGATTTCGAGGGTATGGTCATCTTGCCTGCAAAGTTCTCCGAGTTGACGTAAGCTTGATCCTCGTAAGCGTTCTCAACGGGTTCCTCCATCACGTACTCGTCTCCCGGCTCTACCCAAAGCAAGAACACAAGCAAAGGTAACCACAATCAATCACGGTGCAATGCACAAGCAACATGATGCAAAACATGGCATGATATGCGGGATGTGATATGCAATGCATATGCATGATCTGGAGGGAAAAGATTGAACCAGGCCTCAACTTGGTAAACCAAGAGTGCCGCTGGAAGGGTGAGTTGATTTCGGTCGAAATCGATATAAAGATCACCGGAATCAAATGCACGGTTTGCAAATGGCAAGCAAAACAATAATGGCACAAATCTGCGATTAACAGCACGATGCCATCTAAATGCATCAAGAAAAATAAGCTACTGGACTCTAACATAGCGACAAAGCACATGGCAGTGATCCACTCAAGATGCGTGACAAAAGATGAACACTGAGCTATGGCTAAATCACACAATAGCAGGTTCAAACAAGCATGGCAAAAGTGCAAAAGATATCAGGTTCACAGACTTTGTGAAAATAATATGTCAGGAATTAACATCCGGAAGTAATGTTTAGAGCAAGATATCAACATGCTACAGGAGCATATCATGGCAAAGCAAGGCATGGCATGAAACTACTCAAAGCATGTAACAAAATTCCCTTAGTGACCATAAGCCAAAAGGGATTAGAAGATACAATGGCACCCATGTAAACATAGCAAGTTTCGTTATCAGATTCAGACTTAGCAGAAAACTGGACATGGCAAAAACAGAGTTACGTAGGCATGTTTGCGAGCTCGATGCACTCACCACAATGCATTGCATGACAAACTAATCATACACCCAGCAAGAAGACATGATCAAGTAGATAACCATGGCAAGAACCAACTCATAGCATGCATGGATCAACTACAACAACCTCAGCAAAATTGCTTAACACATAAACAATATGCGAGGAACATTTTATAGCAAAAGTAGAGCAACATAGAGTCATGCTAGGGTACTCCATAAATGCAAACAAAGACATGGATGGATAGAGCATAACAATATCTCAAAATCATCCTTACTGAACATGCTCAAAAGAGGCATGGATCACTCTGTAGCAACATGAATACATGGCATAAAAATATCATCAGGGAAATGACTTAGAAGAATTCTAAGTCCCTGAAATCAGCAACATCACGAGAGCTACTTTGCATGCTTGTGCCAGTCACCAAATTGATCACAAAAATACATGGCATACACCCCTGTAAAGATGGCATGGCATATCCCAAAACACATGTAGGGCTCAAGTTCATAGGAGGCACACGTTAAACATGACAAAAATGATAAATGTCCATAATCTGTTAAGAATCAGAACCTAACATTACGTAGCACTCTTGCAACAGCATTTAGGGCATCAAGATGAACTCAAATGAACATGGTGCAATATAATGAAATGAAGAGCACATCCAGACGAACAATTTGATATACTACACGCCCAAAACGGAGCTACGGATGCAAAGTTATGATGCGATGAACACAGCTAAAAAATATGGAAAACTGGGGACTTAGAGAAGACGAAAGTCAACCCTCTCTGGATCTGGATCTGAGGCACGCGAACCGAGGTTCTCCGGGGAAGCTCGCCGGAGTCGATGGATGCGGTGGCCAGATCTTGAGGTTGGCGGAGAGGGGCGACGATGTCCTTGGACGCGGCGGCGTCGGGCGCGGACGTCGAGGCGTGGCCGGAGCTGCAGATCCAGGGAGGCGCGGGCGGGGGCTGACGACCAGTGGCGGCGGCTGGCGGCGCGGTTGCCGGCGTCGGCGAAGACGGCGAGCGGGCGCGGAGGCGGCGAGGTGGCGGCGACTCGGCGACGGGGCGCGCGGACGAGGCGGGCGGCGTGCGCGGGCCTGGGGGGGCCGACCCGGGCTCGGGCGGGCCGACGACGATGTGGGGCGCGGCTCACCACGTGGCGGCGCACGGTAGGACGGGGGCGGGGTGGACGTGTCCGGCGCGCGGAGGAAGGGGAACACTAGGGTTAGGGGTGGATTTGATCCGAGATTTGGACGGGGAAGGCCTATTTATACATAGAAGGAGCTAGGAGGCTCCAAATGGAGTGCGGTTTTCGGCCACGCGATCGTGATCGAACGACCGAGAGGATGGATGGGGTTTATCTAGGTTTTGGGCCACTTTGGAGAGGTGTTGGGCTGCAACACACACGAGGCCTTTATGATTCCTCGGTTAACCGTTGGAGTATCAAATGATGTCCAAATTGCACGAAACTTGACAGACGGTCTACCGGTAGTATACCAAGGCCGCTTGGCAAGTCTCGGTCCAATCCGAGAACATTTAACACCCGCACACGAAAAGAGGCAAAAGGGGACGCCGGAGGACGTCGGAGTGCCGGAATGCAAAACGGACAACGGGGAAAATGCTCGGATGCATGAGATGAACACGTATGCAAATGCGATGCACATGATGACATGATATGAGATGCATGACAAGGACAAAAGCAAAACGAAGACAAAAACCCAACAACGAGGAATATCATAACTTAGTGCCGAAAATGGCAAGAGTTGGAATACAAATATGGCAAGTTACATATGGGGCGTTACAGGGACCCTTTTGACGTTTCGCTTTGAATAAAACTCTTCCAGCAAGGACCAACAATGGTTTTAACATTTGCCATAATAATACTTGAACCTAATAATTAATTGGCATAGGGCGTCGCAAACCTGAGAATTTTCTACATAGCAGGGTGGTGATGTCTACTACACAACCTTCTTCTTGTAGACGTTGTTGGGCCTCCAAGTGCAGAGGTTTGTAGGACAGTAGCAAATTTCCCTCAAGTGGATGAACTAAGGTTTATCAATCCGTAGGAGGCGTAGGATGAAGATGGTCTCTCTCAAGCAACCCTGCAACCAAATAACAAAGAGTCTCTTGTGTCCCCAACACACCCAATACAATGGTAAATTGTATAGGTGCACTAGTTCGGCGAAGAGATGGTGAAACAAGTGGTATATGGATAGTAGATAAAGGTATTTGTAATCTGAAATAATAAAAACAGCAAGGTAGCAAGTGATAAAAGTGAGCGTAAACGGTATTGCAATGATGGTAAACAAGGCCTAGGGTTCATACTTTCGCTAGTGTAAGTTCCCTCAACAATACTAACATAATTGGATCATAAAACTATCCCTCGACATGCAACAAAGAGTCACTCCAAAGTCACTAATAGCGGAGAACGAACGAAGAGATTAAGGTAGGGTACGAAACCACCTCAAAGTTATTCTTTCCAATCAATCCGTTGGGCTATTCCTATAGGTGTCACAAACATCCCTAGAGTTTGTACTAGAATAACACCTTAAGATACAAATCAACCAAAACCCTAATGTCACCTAGATACTCCAATGTCACCTCAAGTATCCGTGGGCATGATTATACGATATGCATCACACAATCTCAGATTCATCTATTCAACCAACACATAGAACCTCAAAGAGTGCCCCAAAGTTTCTACGGAAGAATCACAACAAAAACGTGTGCCAACCCCTATGCATAGGTTCCCAATGTCATGAAACCCACAAGTTGATCACCAAGACATACATCAAGTGGCACGTGGTATCCCATTGTCACCACAGATATCCACGGCAAGACATACATCAAGTGTTCTCAAATCTTTAAAGACTCAATTCGATAAGATTACTTCAAAGGGGAAACTCTATTCATTACAAGAGAGAAGAGGAGGGAAGAAACATCATAGGATCCAAATATAATAGCAAAGCTCGTGATACATCAAGATCGTATCATCTCAAGAACACGAGAGAAAGAGAGAGATCAAACACATAGCTACTGGTACATACCCTCAGCCCCGAGGGAGAACTACTCCCTCCTCGTCATGGAGAGCACTGGGATGATGAAGATGGCCACCGGAGAAGGATTGCCCCCTCCAGCAGGGTGCCGGAACGGGTCTAGATTGGTTTTTGGTGGCTACGGAGGCTTCTGGCGGCGGAACTCCCGATCTATGTTCCGTTTTGGAAGTTTTAGGGTATATGGAGTTATATAGGCAGAAGAAGCACGTCAGGGAAGCCACGAGGGCCCCACGAGACAGGGGGCGCGCCCCCCACCCTCGTGAGCACCACGTTCCTTCCTTGACGTGGGGTCCAAGTCCATCAGGTGTGTTTCCTTCCAAAAATAACTTCTCCAGTTGATTTCGTTCCGTTTCAACTCCGTTTGATATTCCTTTTTCTCGAAACACTGAAATAGGCATAAAACCACAAATCTGGGCTGGGCCTCCGGTTAATAGGTTAGTCCCAAAAAATAATATAAAAGTGGATAATAAAGCCCAATATTGCCTAAAATAGTAGATAATATAGCATGGAGCAATCAAAAATTATAGATAGTTGGAGACGTATCAAGCATCCCCAAGCTTAATTCCTGCTCGTCCTCGAGTAGGTAAATGATAAAAAAATAATTTTTGATGTGGAATGCTAGTTGGCATAATTTCAACGTAATTCTTCTTACTTGTGATATGAATATTCAGATCCGTAAGATTCAAGACAAAAGTTTAATACTGACATAGAAAATAATAATACTTCAAGCATACTAACAAGCAATCATGTCTTCTCAAAATAACATGGCCAAAGAAAGTTATCCCTACAAAATCATATAGTCTGGATATGCTCCATCTTCACCACACAAAATATTTAAATCATGCACAACCCCGATGACAAGCCAAGCAATTGTTTCATACTTTTGATGTTCTCAAACTTTTTCAATCTTCACGCAATACATGAGCGTGAGCCATGGACATAGCACTATAGGTGGAATAGAATGGTGGTTGTGGAGAAGACAAAAAGGAGAAGATAGTCTCACATCAACTAGGTGTATCAACGGGCTATGGAGATGCCCATCAATAGATATCAATGTGAGTGAGTAGGGATTGCCATGCAACGGATGCACTAGAGCTATAAGTATATGAAAGCTCAACAAAAGAAACTAGTGGGTGTGCATCCAACTCGCTTGCTCACGAAGACCTAGGGCATTTTGAGGAAGCCCATCATTGGAATATACAAGCCAAGTTCTATAATGAAAGATTCCCACTAGTATATGAAAGTGACAACATAGGAGACTCTCTATCATGAAGATCATGGTGCTACTTTGAAGCACAAGTGTGGTAAAAGGATAGTAGCATTGTCCCTTTTTTGGCCTTTCTTTTTTTTGGCCTTTCCTTTTTTTATTTGGACTTTTTTTTGGGGCAATGCTCTATTGATTGATGATCATCACACTTCTATTTATTTACAACTCAATGATACAACTTGATACTAGAACAAAGTATGACTCTATATGAATGCCTCCGGCAGTGTACCGGGATATGCAATGAATCAAGAGTGACAAGTATGAAAGAATTATGAACAGTGGCTTTGCCACAAATACTATGTCAACTGCATGATCATGCTAAGCAATATGACAATGATGAATGTGTCATGATGAACTAGATGGTGGAAAGTTGCATGGCAATATATCTCGGAATGGCTATGGAAATGCCATAATAGGTAGGTATGGTGGCTGTTTTGAGGAAGGTGTATGGTGGGTTTATGGTACGGGCGAAAGTTGCGCGGTACTAGAGAGGCTAGCAATGGTGGAAGGGTGAGAGTGCGTATAATCCATGGACTCAACATTAGTCATAAAGAACTCACATACTTATTGCAAAAATCTAGAAGTTATCAAAGCAAAGTATTACGCGCATGCTCCTAGGGGGATAGATTGGTAGGAAAAGATCATCGCTCGTCCCCGACCGCCACTCATAAGGAAGACAATCAATAAATAAATCATGCTCTGACTTCGTCACATAACGGTTCACCATACGTGCATGCTACGGGAATCACAAACTTCAACACAAGTATCTCTCAAATTCACAACTACTCAACTAGCATGACTCTAATATCACCATCTCCATATCTCAAAACAATCATCAAGTATCAAACTTCTCATACTATTCAACACACTCATAAGAGAATTTTATTATTCTTGAATACCTAGCATATTAGGATTTTAAGAAAATTACCATGCTATTTAAGACTCTCAAAATAATATAAGTGAAGCATGAGAGTTCATCTATTTCTTCAAAATAAAACTACCACCATGCTCTAAAAGGATATAAGTGAAGCACTAGAGCAAACAACAAACTACTCCGAAAGATATAAGTGAAGATCAATGAGTAGTCGAATAATTATGCAACTATGTGAAGACTCTCTAACATTTAATAATTTAATATCTTGGTACTCTATTCAAACAGCAAGCAAAGCAAAATAAAATGACATTCTAAGAATGGCAAACATCATGTGAAGAAGCAAAAACTTAGGATCAACCGATACTAACCGATAGTTGTTGAAGAAGAAAGGTGGGATGCCAATCGGGGCATCCCCAAGTTTAGATGCTTGAGACTTCTTGAAATATTATCTTGGGGTGCCTTGGGAATCCCCAAGCTTGAGATTTTATGTCTCCTTAATTCCTCTCATATCAAGGTCTCCCTAAATCTCAAAAGCTTCATCCACACAAAACTCAACAAGGACTCGTGAGATAAGTTAGTATAAACCATTGCCAAAACCTTATCATACTCTACTGTAGCAAATCACTAAAATTATTATTCAACATTGCATACTAAATGCCTCTGCATATTTAATATTCCTATCCTCAAATAGAATCATTAAAGAAGCAAACATACGCAAACAATGTAAACATAACAGCAATCTGCCTAAACAGGATAGTCTGTAAAGAATGCTGCAACATCCATACTTCCCTAGCTCCAAAAATTATGAAAGAAAATTACCACTGTATTAAATTTGTCAGATCTTAATATGCAAAAGGTTTCAACATTTTATCACATTCTTACTTTTCTAGGGAATTATTGCAACAGCGGTAAACTTTCTGTTTTCAAACAGCAACATGTATACTTGTGACATAGGCATAGTAAAGGCTATCAATGCCACTTTTATTGAAATAAAAGATGCAAAACATTGTTCTAAATAACAGCAAGCAAATATTAACAAAATAAATTGATGCTCCAAGCAAAACACATATCATGTGGTGAATAAAAATACAGCCCCAAGTAAAGTTACCGATGAACGAAGACGAAAGAGGGGATGACTTCCGGGGCATCCCCAAGCTTATGCTCTTGGCTATCCTTGAATATTACCTTGGGGTGCCTTGTGCATCCCCAATCTTAGGCTCTTTCCACTCCTTATTCCATAGTCCATCAAATCCTTACCCAAAACTTGAAAACTTCACAACACAAAACTTAACAGAAAACTCGTAAGCTCCGTTAGTATAAGAAAGTAAATCACCACTTCAAGGTACTGTAATGAACTCATTCTTTATTTATATTGGTGTTAAACATACTGTATTACAACTTCTCTATGGTTTATAAACTATTTTACTAGCCATAGATTCATCAAAATAAGCAAACAACACATAGAAAACAGAATCTGTCAAAAACAGAACAGTCTGTAGTAATATGGATCAAACGTATACTTCTGGAACTCATAAAATTCTCAAATAAATTTCTGGACCTGAGGAATTTATATATTAATCATCTGCAAAAATAATTAACTAAATATCACTCTCCAAATAAAAATGGCAACAATTCTCGTGAGCGCTAAAGTTTCTGTTTTTGACAGCATGATCAACAAGACTTCCCCCAAGTCTTCCCAAAGGTTCTACTTGGCACAAACACTAATTAAAAGCATAAAACCACATCTAAACAGAGTCTATATGAATTATTTATTACTAAACAGGAACAAAAAGAAAGGAACTAAAATAAAATTGGGTTTCCTCCCAACAAGCGCTATCGTTTAATGCCCCTAGCTAGGCATGATGATTTCAATGATGCTCAGATAAAGGATAAGAATTGTAACATAAGGAGAGCATCATGAAGAATATGACTAGCACATTTAAGTCTAACCCACTTCCTATGCATAGGGATTTTGGGAGCAAACAACTTGTGGGAACAAGAATCAACTTGCATAGGAAGGTAAAACAAGCATAACTTCAAAACTTTAAGCACATAGAGAGGAAACTTTATATTATTGCAATTCCTACAAGCATATATTCCTCCCTCATAATAATTTTCAGTAGCATCATGAATGAATTCAACAATATAACCAGCACCTAAAGCATTCTTTTCATGATCTACAAGCATACAAAATTTACTACTCTCCACATAAGCAAAATTCTTCTCATGAATAATAGTGGGAGCAAACTTAACAAAATAACTATCATGTGATTGGAAATTAAGATCAAGATTACAAGTTTCATGGTTATCATTATTCTTTAAAGGATACGTGTCATCACAATAATCATCATAGATAGGAGGCATGCTTTCATCATAATAAATTTGCTCATCAAAACTTGGGGAACAAAAAATATCATCTTCATCAAACATAGCTTCCCCAAGCTTGTGGCTTTGCATATCATTAGCATCATGGATATTCAAGGAATTCATACTAACAACATTGCAATCATGCTCATCATTCAAATATTTAGTGCCAAACATTTTGTAGATTTCTTTTTCTAGCACTTGAGCACAATTATCCTTTCCATCATACTCACGAAAGATATCAAAAAGGTGAAGCGTATGAGACAAACTCAATTCCATTTTTTTATAGTTTTCTTTTATAAACTAAACTAGTGATAAAACAAGAAACTAAAATACTCGATTGCAAGATCTAAAGATATACCTTCAAGCACGCACCTCCCCGGCAACGGCGCTAGAAAAGAGCTTGATGTCTACTACACAACCTTCTTCTTGTAGACGTTGTTGGGCCTCCAAGTGCAGAGGTTTGTAGGACAGTAGAAAATTTCCCTCAAGTGGATGACCTAAGGTTTATCAATCCGTAGGAGGCGTAGGATGAAGATGGTCTCTCTCAAGTAACCCTGCAACCAAATAACAAAGAGTCTCTTGTGTCCCCAAGACACCCAATACAATGGTAAATTATATAGGTGCACTAGTTCGGTGAAGAGATGGTGAAACAAGTGGTATATGGATAGTAGATAAAGGTATTTGTAATCTGAAATAATAAAAACAGCAAGGTAGCAAGTGATAAAAGTGAGCGTAAATGGTATTGCAATGATGGTAAACAAGGCCTAGTGTTCATACTTTCGCTAGTGTAAGTTCCCTCAACAATACTAACATAATTGGATCATAAAACTACCCCTCGACATGCAACAAAGAGTCACTCCAAAGTCACTAATAGCGGAGAACGAACGAAGAGATTATGGTAGGGTACGAAACCACCTCAAAGTTATTCTTTCCAATCAATCCGTTGGGCTATTCCTATAGGTGTCACAAACAGCCCTAGGGTTCGTACTAGAATAACACCTTAAGATACAAATCAACCAAAACCCTAATGTCACCTAGATACTCCAATGTCACCTCAAGTATCCGTGGGCATGATTATACGATATGCATCACACAATCTCAAATTCATCTATTCAACCAACACATAGAACCTCAAAGAGTGCCCCAAAGTTTCTACCGAAGAATCACGACAAAAACGTGTGCCAACCCCTATGGATAGGTTCCCAATGTCACGAAACCGGCAAGTTGATCACCAAGACATACGTCAAGTAGCACGTGGTACCCCATTGTCACCACAGATATCCACGGCAAGACATACATCAAGTGTTCTCAAATCTTTAAAGACTCAATCCGATAAGATTACTTCAAAGGGGAAACTTGATTCATTACAAGAGAGAAGAGGGGGGGGGGAAGAAACATCATAGGATCCAAATATAATAGCAAAGCTCGCGATACATCAAGATCGTATCATCTCAAGAACACGAGAGAAAGAGAGATCAAACACATAGCTACTGGTACATACCCTCAGCCCCGAGGGAGAACTACTCCCTCCTCGTCATGGAGAGCACCGGGATGATGAAGATGGCCACCAGAGAAGGATTGCCCTCTCCGGCATGGTGCCAGAACGGGTCTAGATTGGTTTTTGGTGGCTACGGAGGCTTCTGGTGGCGGAACTCCCGATCTATGTTCCGTTCTGGAAGTTTTAGGGTATATGGAGTTATATAGGCAGAAGAAGCACGTCAGGGGAGCCACGAGGGCCCCACGAGACAGGGGGTGCGCCCTAGGGGGGGGGGGAGCCCCCCACCCTCGTGAGCACCTTGTTCCTTCCTTGACGTGGGGTCCAAGTCCATCAGGTGTGTTTCCTTCCAAAAATAACTTCTCCAGTTGATTTTGTTCCGTTTCGACTCCATTTGATATTCCTTTTTCTCGAAACACTGAAATAGGCATAAAACACCAAATCTGGGTTGGGCCTCCGGTTAATAGGTTAGTCCCAAAAAATAATATAAACGTGGATAATAAAGCCCAATATTTCCTAAAACAATAGATAATATAGCATGGAGCAATCAAAAATTATAGATATGTTGGAGATGTATCAGGTGGCCAGTGCTGATGGTGTTGTGATACGTCCATTTTGCATCATGCTTTTATATCGATATATTATTGCATTATGGGCTGTTATTACACATTATGTCACAATACTTATGCCTATTCTCTCTTATTTTAGAAGGTTTACATAAAGAGGGAGAATGCCCATAGCTGGGATTCTGGGCTGGAAAAGGAGCAAATATTAGAGACATATTCTGCACAGCTCCAAAAGTCCTGAAACTTCACAGAAGACATTTTCAGAATATATAAAAAATACTGAGCGCAAGAAGTTCACTAGGGGGGACACACCCTGCCCACGAGGGTGGGAGGCGCGCCCTACCCCCTGGGCGCGCCCCTACCTCGTGGGCCCCCTGGTGGCCCTCCGATAGCCATCTTCTGCTATATGGAGTCTTTCGATGAGAAAAAATCATAAGCCATCTTCTCGGATGAAACTCCGCCGCCACGAGGCGGAACATTGGCAGATCCAACCTAGGGCTCCGGCAGAGCTGTTCTGCCGGGGAAACTTCCCTCTGGGAGGGGGAAATCATCGCCATCGTCATCACCAACGCTCCTCTCATCAGGAGAGGGCAATCTCCATCAACATCTTTACCAGCACCATCTCCTCTCAAAACCCTAGTTCATCTCTTGTATCCAATTCTTGTCTCCAAGTCCGGGATTGGTACTAGTAGGTTGCTAGTAGTGTTAATTACTCCTTGTAGTTGATGCTAGTTGGTTTATTTGGTGGAAGATCATATGTTCAGATCCTATATGCATATTAATACCCCTCTGATTATGAACATGATTATGCTTTGTGAGTAGTTACGTTTGTTCCTGAGTACATGGGAGAAGTCTTGCTATTAGCAGTCATGTGAATTTGGTATTCGTTCGATATTTTGATGAGATGTATGTTGTCTCTCCTCTACTGGTGTTATGTGAACGTCGAATACATAACACTTCACCATTATTTGGGCCTAGAGGAAGGCATTGGGAAGTAATAAGTAGATGATGGGTTGCTAGAGTGACAGAAGCTTAAACCCTAGTTTATGTGTTGCTTCGTAAGGGGATGATTTGGATCCATATGTTTCATGCTATGGTTAGGTTTACCTTAATACTTTTGTTGTAGTTGCAGATGCTTGCAATAGAAGTTAATCATAAGTGGGATGGTTGTCCAAGTAAGGACAGTACCCAAGCACCGGTCCACCCACATACCAAATTATGAAAGTACCGAACGTGAATCATATGAACGTGATGAAAACTAGCTTGACGATATTCCCATGTGTCCTCTGGAGCGCTTTTCTCTATATAAGAGTTTGTCCAGGCTAGTCCTTTGCTACAAAAAGGATTGGGCCACTTTGTTGCACTTTATTTACTTTTGTTACTTGTTGCTCGTTACAAATTATCCTATCACAAAACTATCTGTTACCACTTATTTCAGTACTTGCAGAGAATACCTTGCTGGAAACCGCTTATCATTTCCTTCTGATCCTCGTTGGGTTCGACACTCTTACTTATCAAAAGGACTACGATAGATCCCCTATACTTGTGGGTCATCAAGACTCTTTTCTGGCGCCGTTGCCGGTGAGTGAAGCACCTTTGGTAGGTGAAATTTGGTAAGGAAAATTTATATAGTGTGCTGAAATTTACTGTCACTTGTTACTATGGAAAGTAATCCTCTGAGGGGCTTGTTTGGGGTATCTTCACCCCGACCAGTAGAGCAAAGAGTTGCTCCTCAACCTACTGAACCTACTGAAAATGAAAATGTCTGCTTTGAAATTCCTTCGGGTATGATAGAAAAACTGCTAGCTAATCCTTTTGCAGGAGATGGAACAACGCATCCTGATGAGCACCCAATATATGTGGATGAAGTTTGTGGATTATTTAAGCTTGCAGGTGTACCCGGAGATGTTATTAAGAAGAAGGTCTTCCCTTTATATTTGAAGGAAGATGCATTGACATGGTATAGGCTATGTGATGATACGGGGTCATGGAACTACAAACGATTAAAATTGGAATTTCATCATAAGTTTTATCCTATGCATCTTGTTCATCGTGATCGCAATTATATATATAATTTTTGGCCTCGCGAAGGAGAAATCATCGCTCAAGCTTGGGGGAGGCTTAAATAAATGTTATATTCATGCCCCAATCATGATCTCTCAAGAGAGATGATTATTCAAAATTTATATGCTCGGCTTTCTGATAACAATCGCACCATGCTCGATACTTCTTGTGTTGGCTCTTTTATGACGAAGACTATTGAATTCAAATGGGATTTATTGGAAAGAATTAAATGCAACTCTGAAGATTGGGACCTCGACGAAGGTAAGGAGTCAGGTATGACACCTAAGTTTGATTGTGTTAAATCTTTTATGGATGCCGATGTTTTCTGTAAATTTAGCACTAAATATGGACTTGACTCTGAGATAGTAGCTTCTTTATGTGAATCTTTTGCTACTCATGTTGATCTCCCTAGGGAGAAGTGGTTTAAATATCATCCTCCCATAGAAGTAAAAGTAGCTGCACCTATTAAAGTTGAAGAAAAGACTATCACTTATAATGATCCTATTGTTCCTACTTCACTATTAGGATAAAAGATCATGCTAAAGCTTCAACCGTGGTTCGTAAAAGCAATATTAGAACTTATACACCTCCTGAACAAGTTAAAATTGAACCTAATATTGCTATTGTTAAAGATCTCTTGTCTGATAATATCGATGGGCATGTTATTCATTTCCGTGATGAGACTGCTAGAATTGCTAAACCTTATGCTAAAGATAAACCTAGATCTTTGGTAGGCATGCCTGTTATTTCTGTTAAAATAGGAGATCATTGTTATCACGGCTTATGTGATATGGGTGCTAGTGCTAGTGCAATACCTTTTGACTTATACTAAGAAATTATGCATGACATTGCACCTGCTGAGTTAGAAGATATTGATGTCACAATTAAACTTGCCAATAGAGATACTATGTCACCAATGGGAATTGTTAGAGATGTTGAAGTCTTGTGTGGGAAAACTAAATATCCTGCTGATTTTCTTGTTCTTGGTTCCCCACAAGATAGCTTTTGTCCCATTATATTTTAGACCCTTCTTAAACACTGCTAACACTACAGGAAACAAGTAATTTGCCGTCTGTGGATTACAGACGGCAAAGACCTAAATCCATACGGTAAAGATTTTGTCGTCAGGAAGCAGACGGCCAACTCAGACGGCAAAGATAAGTCGGCAAAGAATACTTTGCCGTCAGCTTTTCATCGGCCATACGGCAAAGACTTTGCTGTCAGCAAAATCTACTTCGCCGTCAGCCTTATAAATCACATACGGCAAATAAAAGTACTTTTGCCGTCAGCCAGACTACTTCTTTGCCGTCAGCTATTCACAGATTTGCCGTCAGCCTCGTATATCACAGACGGCAAAGAAAAGGGGTCAATTTTTTTATAAAAAACACAGCTTCCCACGGATGCAGTCAACGCATGCAGTGTGTTTCTTCTTCTTTTTTTATGAGGGAAAGGCCCAACCGTGTTTAGTGTCTTTCAATAAATGATAGTCCAGTACAAAATGCAAACATGATCTTGAAAATACTAATTTACAGAATAGTCCTGGAAATTAACACAAAGGACCCTAAAAACTAAAACTAAAAATCAATCGGGTCCTTCTACTCCACTGTAGTGCTCTGTTCGCTCCGCCGCCCGGCTCTGACGCTCAACGCACTGCTCTGACGTGCTCTGCTTGCTCTGCCGTCGTTCGGCCCTGCTCAGCCGCGCTGCTCTGGCCCAGCCATGCTCAGGAGCTGACTTGGTCCGGTGCCGCGAGGAGGCACGCGAGGAAGGTCGGGGATGGGATGTGCTCGACCGTCGGTGACGGCCCTGCTCAGCCGCGCTCAGGAGCTGAATCGCTCCGGTGCCGCGAGGGAGGTCGGGGATGGGCGGCGCTCGACCAGCGGACCTCGCGAGGCGGAGCTCCCGGCTGCTCTAGCAGCAGAGCTTGCAAGGCGGAGCGCACGAACGACGGGTGAGGACGAGCTCGGGGTGTGGACGGGCTCGGGTGCGCGGCCGGCGGAGCTAGGGTGCGGATGGCCGGCGGGTGAGGACGAGCTCGTGAGGTGGAGCTTCACACGGTGCTGGCGAGGTGGCGGACGGATGGGCAGAAGGAAGGATGCTCGGCGCCGCGGCGGACGGACGGGCTCGCGGGCGTCGGCCGCAGTGTGCGGCTCCTCAGGGACGGACGACCGCTGGGCTCAGTGTGTGGCTACTCTGGGGCGCCGGATGCGCGGGCGGGCATCGGCCGGCGGCGTGTGGCTGCTCGAGGGAGAAGGAGGGATGATGGAGCAAGAGAGAGCATGCGAGATTGGAGAGAGGAGAGAGCACGGGGGAGAAGGAGATGGGAGTCGTGGACTCGTGGGTGGGGCAGGTATGGGTATGGCATCGTGGGTGGGGCAGGTACGGTCATGGCATCGTGGGTGGGGGCGTGCGTGGGGGTGCATGCGTCGTGGCGGTCAGTCGGAGCGTGCGTCCGATGGCTTCGGAGTGGGCGGGATGTGTGTCTAAGATGTTGCCAAGTCATCGATACATGTGATCGATCCGCGTGGTGTGTTTTTTCTTTGCCGTCTGCGAAACAAAATACAGATGGCAAAAGCTCACTTTGCCGTCTGCCAGATAAATATAGACGGCAAAGATTTTTTGCCGTCTGCCAAAACAAACACAGACGACAAAGGTTCTTTGCCGCCTATGATTTTTATTGTAGACGGCAAATTGAGCTCTTTGCCATCTGTGTTTTTTTCTGCAGACGGCAAAGTTTATTTTGCCATCAGTTTTTCTTTGCCGTGTACTAATGACGGCAAACCCTTTCTTTGCCGTCTGCCCGACGAAAAGCTGACAGCAAAGATGCCTCCTGATGGCAAATTAGCTGTTTCCCATAGTGTAATGCTAAGATAGATTGCAAAAAGGATGTTGTTACTATTAGTTTAGATGATATGTCTCATGAATTTAATTTCTCTAAATTTAGTAGACAACACCGTGAAGAAGAATTACCTAGTAAGGATGAAATTATTGGTCTTGCTTCTATTCCCGTACCTCCTAGTGATCCTTTAGAACAATATTTGCTAGAACATGAAAATGATATGTTTATGAATGAAAGAAGCGAAATGATATTTGCTAGATGAAGTATTCTGAAACACAATATGCCTGTTGAAATCCTAGGGGATCGTCCTCCACCCAAGGGTGATCCCGTGTTTGAGCTTAAACCGTTGCCTGATACTCTTAAATATGCTTATCTTGATGAGAAAAAGATATATCCTGTTATTATTAGTGCTAACCATTCAGAGCATGAGGAAGAGAGATTATTGAAAACTTTGAAGAAGCACCGTGCTGCTACTGGGTATACTCTTGATGATCTTAAGGGCATTAGTCCTACTCTATGTAAACATAAAATAAATTTGGAAGAAGGTGCTAAACCAGTTCGTGATCATCAACGATGGCTGAATCCTAAAATGAAAGAAGTGGTAAGAAAGGAAATACTAAAGCTCCCTGAGGCAGGTATAATCTATCCCATTGCTGATAGTCAGTGGGTAAGCCCTGTCCATTGTGCCCTAAGAAGGGAGGTATTACTGTCATTCCTAATGATAAAGATGAATTGATTCCTCAAAGAATTATTATAGGTTATAGGATGGTAATTGATTTTCGCAAATTAAATAAGGCCACTAAAAAGGATCATTACCCATTACCTTTTATCGATCAAATGCTGGAAAGATTATCCAAACATACACATTTTTGCTTTCTAGATGGTTATTCTGGTTTCTCTCAAATACCTGTGTCAGCCAAGGATCAATCAAAGACTACTTTTACTTGCCCTTTTGGTAATTTTGCTTATAGACGTATGCCTTTTGGTTTATGTAATGCACCTGCTACCTTTCAAAGATGCATGATGGCTATATTCTCTGACTTTTGTGAAAAGATTTGTGAGGTTTTCATGGACGACTTTTCCGTCTATGGATCTTCTTTTGATGATTGCTTGAGCAATCTTGATCGAGTTTTGTAGAGATGTGAAGAAACTAATCTTGTCTTGAATTGGGAAAAGTGCCACTTTATGGTTAATGAATGTATTGTCTTGGGGCATAAAGTTTCTGAAAGAGGTATTGAAGTTGATAAAGCCAAGGTTGATGCTATTGAAAAGATGCCATGCCCCAAGGACGTCAAAGGTATAAGAAGTTTCCTTGGTCACGTAGGATTTTATAGGAGGCTCATTAAGGACTTCTCAAAAATTTCTCGGCCTCTGACTAATTTATTACAAAAAGATATACCATTTGTCTTTGATGATGATTGTGTAGAAGCATTTGAAATACTTAAGAATGCATTGATCTCTGCACCTATTGTTCAGCCACCTGATTGGAATTTACCCTTTGAAATTATGTGTGATGCTAGTGATTATGCTGTAGGTGCTGTTCTAGGGCAAAGAGTTGATAAGAAATTAAACGTTATTCAATATGCTAGTAAAACCCTAGACAATGCTCAAAGAAATTATGCTACTACTGAAAAAGAATTCTTAGCAGTTGTATTTGCTTGTGATAAGTTCAGACCTTATATTGTTGATTCTAAAGTAACTATTCACACTAATCATGCTGCTATTAAATATCTTATGGAAAAGAAAGATGCTAAACCTAGACTTATTAGATGGGTTCTCTTGCTACAAGAATTTGACTTACATATTGTTGATAGAAAGGGAGCTGAGAACCCCGTTGCAGACAACTTTTCTAGGTTAGAAAATGTGCTTGATGACCCACTACCTATTGATGATAGCTTTCCTGATGAGCAATTAAATGTCATAAATGCTTCTCATACTGCTCCATGGTATGCTGATTATGCTAATTACATTGTTGCCAAATTCATACCACCTAGTTTCACATACCAGCAAAAGAAAAAGATCTTCTATGATTTGAGGCATTACTTTTGGGATGACCCACATCTTTATAAAGAAGGAGTAGATGGTGTTATTAGACGTTGTGTACCTGAGCATGAACAAGAACAGATCCTACGCAAGTGTCACTCCCAAGCTTATGGAGGACACCATGCTGGAGATAGAACTGCACATAAGGTATTGCAATTTGGTTTTTATTCGCCTACTCTCTTCAAGGATGCCCGTAAGTTTGTCTTATCTTGTGATGAATGTCAAAGAATTGGTAATATTAGTATACGCCAAGAAATGCCTATGAACCATTCACTCATTATTGAACCATTTGATGTTTGGGGCTTTGACTATATGGGACCTTTTCCTGCCTCTAATGGATATACACATATTTTAGTTGCTGTTGATTACGTTACTAAGTGGGTAGAAGCTATTCCAACTAGTAGTGATGATCATAAAACTTCTATTAAAATGCTTAAAGAAGTTATTTTTCCAAGATTTGGAGTCCCTAGATATTTAATGACTGATGGTGGTTCACATTTTATTCATGGTGCTTTCCGTAAAATGCTTGCTAAGTATGATGTTAATCATAGAATTGCATCCCCTTATCACCCTCAGTCTAGTGGTCAAGTAGAATTGAGTAATAGAGAGCTCAAATTAATTTTGCAAAAGACTGTCAATAGGTCTAGAAAGAATTGGTCCAAGAAACTTGATGATGCATTATGGGCCTATAGAACTGCATATAAAAATCCTATGGGTATGTCTCCGTATAAAATGGTCTATGGAAAACCATGTCACTTACCTCTCAAACTAGAACATAAGGCTTATTGGGCTATTAAAGAGCTCAATTATGATTTTAAACTTGCCGGTGAGAAGAGGTTATTTGATATTAGCTCACTTGATGAATGGAGAACCCAAGCCTACGAAAATGCCAAGTTGTTTAAAGAAAAAGTTAAAAGATGGCATGATAAAAGGATACAAAAGCATGAGTTTAATGTAGGTGATTATGTATTGCTATACAACTCTCGTTTAAGATTTTTTGCAGGAAAACTTCTCTCTAAATGGGAAGGTCCTTACGTTATCGAGGAGGTCTATCGTTCCAGTGCCATAAAAATCAACAACTTCGAAGGCACAAATCTGAAGGTGGTGAAGGGTCAAAGAATCAAACATTATATCTCAGGTAATCCCATAAATGTTGAAACCAGTGTTATTGAAACCGTAACCCCGGAGGAATACATAAGGGACACTTTCCGGAACGTTTCAGACTCCGAAAAGGAATAGGTATGTGGTACGGTAAGTAAGCCGACTCCAAAATAGTTTTTAATGCAATATTTCTCCGTTTTGGAATATTTAGAAAAATAGAAAAATAAGAAGCAGTCCGGGAAGGACACGAGGGCTCCACGAGGGTGGAGGGCGCGCCCTACCCCCTGGGCGCCCCCTACCTCGTGGGCACCTTGTGTGCTCTCCAGACTCCGTTTTCTTACATGTTACGTATTTTGGTCGGTAAAAATTCATTATATAATCTCCCGGAGGTTTTGACTCCCGTATCACACAATTATCCTCTGTTTGTGTTTCGAGTTGTTGCTGCTGCAGATTAGAGCAAGATGTCTTCGCAAGAGTCAGTCGGGGAGAGCCGGGTTTCTCACCCAGCACCGAGATCAATGACAAACAACAATGTTGACCACTTTGGGCCAACAACAGAGGAAGAGATGGAGGCTGACTTGAAGAGAATAGATGCCATGGAGGAGGATCAAGAAGTCACTTCTCTCTTCCAAGCTGGATTCACAATGGGGGAACTGTAGAGCTCGGCTATTCCAAACTCAGTTATCCCTTCCAATGTTAGATTTCTTTCTTTTGAGAATATGAAAAAGAGTGTCACTGGTTCTCCCGTAGCTATGCAGCACCCTTGAGTGCAGGGAGCTTTGGCTGTTACAGGAAAGCTTCGAAAGGAAATAATGGACCTCAAGCAGCAAGTCAATAAGCTCGAGGAGGAAAATCGTATCCTGAGGGGCATCATCGCTAAGAATATCACATCACCATCCCCGAAAAAGGATACATAACCACATGGGTATGGGCACTCCCCTTGGCAACTTCCAAGCTTGGGGGAGTGCCCCGGTATCGTATCACCATCACTTTTATCTTTACCGTTTTTCTTAGTTCGATCCTTTTGATAACATCTTGATCTAGTAGAATAAAGTTTTAGTATGATCTAGTTGTGAGTTTTGCTTTATGATCCTTTTATGTAATCGAGTCCGTGAGCTATATATAATAAAGATTAGTGCTGAGTCAAGGGCTTGATTATTTTGCCATGATCTTGAGTGAATAAAAGAAAAGAGAAAGAATAAAAAGGAAACAAAGAGATCATATGGATCTTATGCAGAGTAATGAGCTCGCATAGAAAAAAGTATGATGAATAAAAGTTGTTGAGAGTTGACAAACATAGTTTTGGTCATCGTTGCGATTAATAGGAAGTAATAAAGAAAGAGAGGTCTTCACATATAAATATACTATCTTGGACATCTTTTATGATTGTGAGCACTCACTAAAATATAACATGCTAAAGAGTTGATGTTGGACAAGGAAGACAACGTAATGGGTTATGTTTTCTTACATCTGAGATAAATTATATTGTCATGGATCATCAAACATGATTGATCTTGCCTTTACCCCTCATGCTAGCCAAATTCATTGCACCAAGTAGAGATACTACTTGTGCTTCCAAATACCCTTACACAAGTTTTGCCATGAGAGTCCACCATACCTACCTATGGATTGAGTAAGATCCTCCAAGTAAGTTATCATCGGTGCAAGCAATAAAAATTGCTCTCTAATTATGTATGACTTATTAGTGTGGGAGAAAATAAGCTTTATACGATCGTGTGATATGGAAGAAATAAAAGCGATAGACTACATAATAAAGGTCCATATCACAAGTGGAAATATAAAGTGATGTTCTTTTGCATTAAGATTTTGTGCATCCAACCATAAAAGCGCATGACAACCTCTGCTTCCCTCTGCGAAGGGCCTATCTTTTACTTTTATCTCCTACCTTGCATAAGAGTCATGGTGATCTTCACCCTTCCTTTTTACATTTTATCCTTTGGCAAGCACAGTATGTTGGAAAGATCTTGGTATATATGGCTAATTGGATGTGAGTTTTCATGAACTATTATTGTTGACATTACCCTTGAGGTAAAACGTTGGGAGGCAAAACTATAAGCCCCTATCTTTCTCTGTGTCCGATTAAAACTCCATACCCATAAATATTGCGTGAGTGTTAGCAATTTTGAAAGACTATATGCTAGTTGAGTATGTGGACTTGCTCAAAAGCTCTTATATATTGACTATTTCCTATGTTATGATAAATTGCAATTGCTCCAATGACTGAGATTATAGTTTGTTAGTTTTCAATGAAGTTTGCGATTCATACTTGAAATTGTGATTGAATTATTACTCTAGCATAAGAAATCATATGACAAGAATTATGTAAGTTGCTGTTCTAAGAATGATCATGATGCCCTCATGTCCGTATTTTACTTTTATCGACACCTCTATCTCCAAATATGTGGACATATTTTTTGATTTCGGCTTTCGCTTGAGGACAAGCGAGGTCTAAGCTTGGGGGAGTTGATACGTCCATTTTGCATCATGCTTTTATATCGATATTTATTGCATTATGGGCTGTTATTACACATTATGTCACAATACTTATGCCTATTCTCTCTTATTTTACAAGGTTTACATAAAGAGGGAGAATGCCGACAGCTGGGATTCTAGGCTGGAAAAGGAGCAAATATTAGAGACCTATTCTGCACAGCTCCAAAAGTCCTAAAACTTCATGGAAGACATTTTCAGAATATATAAAAAATACCAAGTGCAAGAAGTTCACTAGGGGGCACACCCTGCCCACGAGGGTGGGGGCGCGCCCTACCCCCTGGGCGTGCCCCCCTACCTCATGGGCCACCTGGTGGCCCTCCGACGGCCATCTTCTGATATATGGGGTGTTTTTTGGCTGTCTGGAAAACCCTCATTTATGTATGTATGTTTGCCATGTCATACCTTGGGGCATGTCGCTCCGTTTTGAGTGTTTGATATATGGAATTGTTGATCTCGTGATGCTCTACATGATGGTGTGATTTTCATGCATGTTAGCATGCATTATGCCATGTTAATCCCTGTTGCAAGAGTGCTATATGATGTTAACTGCTAAAACTTGCCATAACTTGCCAATTTGTCTTTTTCATTGCATTTCGCGTGTTTATCTTTTGAGCATCATGTCAGCATGTTTTAGGAGCATATTCATGCCATCTTTAAAGTGGGGCAATCCACGTATTTTTATGTGCCTTTTGGTGACTAGCACAAGCTTGTGAAGTGTGCTACTTGATGTTGTTGATTTCTGAGTCTGAGTGATTTTTGCCAAGTCTGTAACTGTTACAATATGTTGCCTTGTTAACTTGAAGCTACCATTTATTCCATGCATAATCTGGAGATGCCTAGTTGACATGTTTTGATTTCCATGTTATGCTCTATCATGCCATGGCTTTTGATGCCTCATATATGTCCTGTAGCATATGTTTTCATTGCCATCAACATGCCTAAATGATGTTCCAGTCTTCTGTTAACTTCATGATGCCATGTTGTGAGCTTGTTATTGATTAATCTATGCCTCTTTTGGTGATGCTCCTATTACATGATTTGAATTATGCTATGAGTAATTTGCCCACATGCCAAGTTTGATAATTTTGGACTTCATATGACCTCTGTTGCAAGCTTGCAAACATGCTATGTTGATGTTGTTGTTTTACACTTGCTGAAACTGTTACAACATTCAAACTTGCCTTGCTGGTTCCCACTAGTCTGTAAGCCATATGGTTCTGATGCCTTGATGTTATTTTCTCCTTGTTATGTGTACTTGGATTCCATGACCTTGGTTTCCATATAACCTGATGCATTTTGTCTCTTTCTTGCTCTCAAGTTGACATCATGCTAAATCTGTTAACCTGTTAATAGCATGTTCCTTTTTGCAAGCATCATAGTAATTACTCCATGCTTCATATGAACTTGTGCCCATGGGCTAAGTTGAAGTATATCATGTCTATTACATGTCCATGTCTTTTGCATCTTTATTAAAGTTGTTCGGCTTCCTGTTATGTGCCTCCAAAGTCAGCATCATACTGTTATGTTTTGCATTCCTAGATTTCCTTATAAGTCTGAGAATCGGCCTATATCATGTTGCATCTTGTCTTGTTGTTTGCCATTGATCTATGGCTCATAGTAATCATGTTTTGCCATGTTTATCCTTTACTTTAATGCCATGCTTTTGTTTGCCATGATCTTGCAATATATCATCATTGTTTCAAGCCTCCAACATGCCAACATCTTTACTCTGCTCATGTATGCCCTGTTTTTCACTAAGTCATAATCTATGTTATTAAGTTGCTTCTTTGCTTGATCATCTTGGATTAATCTTGACGCCTATGAACCTGAACCTTAATGATATTTGAAGCATGTTGTCAATATTTTTAGTGCATATCAAGTTTGTGTCCTTATGTTTCTTGTAGCATGTTGTTTCCTTGATTGCAAAGTGCTTAGTTGCTGTTTTGGGCAGATTGTGTTTGAATCTTGTATTGAGTGTATGTGTTGAATCGTTGCTCCATTTTGAACATGCATATATGAAACTTGCTTAGTTTTGCATGTAGTTTCATCATGCCATGTTGCATCCATGTTTTGGGGTGTTCGTGATGTTGTTTGGCTTGCATTTGCATCAATGCCATGTTTAACTTGTTTTGCCCATATCTTCTAGGCCGTAGCTCCGAATTAAACAAACTTTATATGTAACTTGGCTAGAAAACTGTGTAGAACATCTTGGTGCACTTTAACTTTATGTTTAACAACTTCAACATTGTGTTTTAATCAGATCTGGACCAATTTCGAAATTTGCATATGAGGACTTACCGGAATTGTTATATGTTGTTTCCGGCCTCATTTAAACTTGCTTTGATGTGTTGTTCTTATATGCATCATCTGTTGCCATGAGTAGTATTATTTAGACTTGTCATGCATCATACTTGGTTGAGCATCATGTCATGTTTATGTGTTGTGTTTTTACCATGTTGTTTGCTTCTTTCTGGTTGTGCTCCTTCTCGACAGTTCCTCTTTCGTTGCGATTGTGAGGATTCGTTCATCTACGTGGCTTCATCTTATTCATGGACTCGTTCTTCTTCCTAGCAGGATTTCAGGCAAGATGACCGTCACCTTGGATCTCACTACCACCTTTGCTATGCTAGTTGTCTCGATGCTATCGCTATGTTGTGCTACCTACCATTTGTTTATCAAGCCTCCCAAATTTCCATGATATCCGCTAACCTTTTTACCCTTCCTAGCAAACCGTTGTTTGGCTATATTACCGCTTTGCTCAGCCTCTCTTATAGCGTTGCTAGTTGCAGGTGCAGTTGCAGGTTGTTCCATGTTGAGACATGGATATCATGGGATATCACAATATCTCTTATTTAATTAATGCATCTATATACTTGGTAAAGGATGGAAGGCTCGTCCTTATGCCTGGTGTTTTGTTCCACTCTTGTCACCCTAGTTTCCGTCATACCAGTGTTATGTTCCTTGATTTCGCATGCCTAACACGATGAGGGGTATGGGACCCTTTTGACGTTTCGCTTTGAATAAAACTCTTCCAGTAAGGACCAACAATGGTTTTAACATTTTCCATAATAATACTTGAACCTAATAATTAATTGGCATAGGGCGTCGCGAACCCAAGGATTTTCTACATAGCAGGGGGGCCAGTGCTGATGGTGTTGTGATACGTCCATTTTGCATCATGCTTTTATATCGATATTAATTGCATTATGGGCTGTTATTACACATTATGTCACAATACTTATGCCTATTCTCTCTTATTTTACAAGGTTTACATAAAGAGGGAGAATGCCGGCAGCTAGGATTCTGGGCTGGAAAAGGAGAAGATATTAGAGATCTATTCTGCACAGCTCCAAAAGTCCTGAAACTTCACGGAAGACATTTTCAGAATATATAAAAATACTGAGCGCAAGAAGTTCACTAGGGGGCCACACCCTGCCCACAAGGGTGGGGGCGCGCCCTACCACCTGGGCGCGCCCCCTAGCTCGTGGGCTCCCTGGTGGCCCTCCGATGGCCATCTTCTGCTATATGGAGTCTTTCAATAAGAAAAAATCATAAGCCATCTTCTCGGACAAAACTCCGCCACCACGAGGCGGAACATTGGCGGATCCAATCTAGGGCTCCGGCAGAGCTGTTCTGCCGGGGAACTTCCCTCCGGGAGGGGGAAATCATCGCCATCGTCATCACCAACGCTCCTCTCATCGGGAGAGGGCAATCTCCATCAACATCTTCACCAGCACCATCTCCTCTCAAAACCCTAGTTCATCACTTGTATCCAATTCTTGTCTCCAAGTCCGGGATTGGTACTAGTAGGTTGCTAGTAGTGTTAATTACTCCTTGTAGTTGATGCTAGTTGGTTTATTTGGTGGAAGATCATATGTTCAGATCCTATATGCATATTAATACCCCTCTGATTATGAACATGATTATGCTTTGTGAGTAGTTACGTTTGTTCCTGAGGACACGGGAGAAGTCTTGCTATTAGTAGTCATGTGAATTTGGTATTCGTTCGATATTTTGATGAGATGTATGTTGTCTCTCCTCTAGTGGTGTTATGTGAACGTTGACTACATAACACTTCACCATTATTTGGGCCTAGAGGAAGGCATTGGGAAGTAATAATTAGATGATGGGTTGCTAGAGTGACCGAAGCTTAAACCCTAGTTTATGTGTTGCTTCGTAAGGGGCTGATTTGGATCCATATGTTTCATGCTATGGTTAGGTTTACCTTAATACTTTTGTTGTAGTTGCGGATGCTTGCAATAGAGGTTAATCATAAGTGGGATGGTTGTCCAAGTAAGGACAGTACCCAAGCACCGGTCCACCCACATACCAAATTATGAAAGTACCAAACGCGAATCATATGAACGTGATGAAAACTAGCTTGACGATATTCCCATGTGTCCTCGGGAGCACTTTTCTCTATATAAGAGTTTGTCAAGGCTTATCCTTTGCTACAAAAAGGATTGGGCCACCTTGCTGCACTTTATTTACTTTTGTTACTTGTTGCTCGTTACAAATTATCCTATCACAAAACTATCTGTTACCACTTATTACAGTACTTGCAGAGAATACCTTGCTGGAAACCACTTATCATTTCCTTCTGCTCATCGTTGGGTTTGACACTCTTACTTATCAAAAGGACTACGATAGATCCCCTATACTTGTGGGTCATCATGTTGGTCCCAAACGGGCTGCCTGTAGGGCCGCCTCAGGGAAACTTGAGGGCTGGTTTTACTCGTAGCTTGTCCCATCCGGTGTACCCTGAGAACGAGATCGCGCAACTCTTATCAGGCTAGGTCAGTGCATCGGGAGGTCTTGCTGGACTTGTTTTACCATTGTCGAAATGTCTTGTGCACCTGGATTCTGAGTCTGATCGGAGGGTCCCGTGATGGAGGATTGTCTCCGCGGATCGTGAGCTTGTCATGGGCTAAGTTGGGACACCCCTGCAGGGTTTAAACTTTCAAGAGCAGTGCCCGCGGTTATGTGGCAGATGGGAATTTGTTAATATCTGGTTGTAGAAGACTTGAAGTAAACTCAATTAAAATACACCAACCACGTTGCGTAACCATGACTGTCTCTTTTCAGGGAAGTTTGAGAGGAGAGCATGGTTGGGTTATGTTTGAACGTAAGTAGTTCAGGATCACTTACTGATTGTTACTAGTTTGCGACCGTTTGCGTAGTTTCTCATCTTACTCTTGTACTCATAAGTTAGCCACCTTACTTTGCTTAGTCGCTGCTGCAACCTCACCACTTACCCTTTCCTACCCATTTAAGCTTTGCTAGTCTTGATACCGATGGTAATGGGATTGCTGAGTCCTCGTGGCTCACAGATTACTACACCAACAGTTGCAGGTACAGGTAATGCGATGATCATGACGTGAGAGCGATGTTTTGCTTGTGTTGGAGTTCTTCTTCTTCTTCGTCGATCTTGGGTTAGGTTCCTGGTCGGCATCCTGGGCTAGCAGGGTGCATGTCGTTTGAGATTTTGTTTGTGTTTCATCCGTAGTCGGATGTTGTTCTCTTGTATGATGTATTGGTGTATTTTTGCAGCATTTGTATGCCTTGTATGTATCCCCAACTGTTTATGTAATGCATTGATGTAATGATATCCACCTTGTAAAAGCGTGTCAATATGCTGTTCTATCCTTGGTGGGACCTTTGAGTCTCTTTAGGATAGATTCGCATATTGGGCGTGACAATTTGGTATCAGAGGCTCGACCGACCACAGGAGCCCCCTTATTTGATCGTGTATTTTGGCCGTTGTTGAGTCTAGAAAAAACTTCTTCAGAGTCTAGTTATATTGGAGAGTAGGAATTCTTTTTACTCCTCCGTCCCTTCGTCGCTCTGGTAAGGAATCTTGACGTAGGTGTTTTGACTTACTCCTCTTCCCCTTCAAATTTTTTTAGGATCACGCAGTTAGTTTTTGTTCATTGCGATGCCAGCTCTTTTCATCCGCTGCTTTTCTCGTCAAGTTGATTCGATCCTCTTCATCTTCTACGAGGTTGACCCTTAGTTCTTTCTCAATGATGTTGCTCCCTTGTGTGAAGTTGTCTTTGTTTTTCCACCCGCCCACCCTTTTTTCTTCTCGGATCCGGAGTCCGTAATCGAGTATCCATCCTACTCGTGCGAAGCCTTTGCATTCTTTCCTCAATTATTTCAACCGGTGTTTTTCTCTTCAAGTTATTTGTCAGTTCCCCGTTTCAAGTTGCCTTTGTTTTACCTGCCCCACCCCTTTTCTTCCCAGAATCTGAGCCTCTATTTGAGCATCAATTTCATCCATGCGGAGCCTCTGCAATCTTTCCTCAGTTGTCTCAACCGGTGAATTCTCGTCAAGTTCATCATTGTTCGTATCGTTTTCTTTCCGGTGGATCCAATTCAAGATTTTCGTTGTGGATCATATTCTTTTCCTCGACTCAAGTGTTTCCCCTTGCTCGTTCACCTTTCGACATTTTATCGTTCTGGAGTGTTGAAGACATCTCAGAAGATTCGTATTTGCATTCAATTATTTCCAGGTTGTCACCTCAATGAAGTCTTTTAGTTGTTCCGGTGCATCATCTCTCTCTTCAACAAGTCCCTTCCAACGGTGCTTCTTTCAGTGGGCCCTAACCCACAGGTCTTTTCCTAGGATCTTACCTGACTCTTCTAGTTTTCTCGGAGCTATTCTCAGATTCTTTTCGAAGTATGACGTAAGTATGATTTCATCAGTCAGATGCTTTTGCAAGATCAATTTCAAATCATTTTCATTGTTGGCTCAATCTCTTCGCTTTTCATTCTCCTGGAGTATCTCAACAATTTTGGTGATGTTCCTCGTCATCATTCTCAACGTTTGAAGACCGAAGAAGAGGTTTTCCCCTAAAGCTTGTCCGTTCTCTCAAAGATTCATGGTTCTAACTTCATGCCATCCACTCAAATTGTTTCCAATCATGTGATTCTTTTCTTACCCAGCCGGAGTATTTCAAGAGTTGTTTTCCATTTCGATTATCCAGAGGTCTCCATTTCAGAATATTTCTTCCTTCCAATCTTTCAGCTTTGTTCGTTCCCTTATTTGTACCGGTGCTTCATTCAAGCTATCTTTAATCCGTTTGCGATCTCTTCGTTCTCTTGCATCTTGATTCCTTCAAGTATCTTCGTGCGTCAGTAATGCTTTCTGGAGATTCATTCTCTTTCTTCTTTCTTTTTCAAATTCATACGGTGGTTCGTTCAAGATTTATTTTCTGTTGTTATCGTATCAATTAATTCATTCTTTCCAAATCCTACCGGTGGTTCATGAAGATTCCCCCATGTTCGTGCTATATCTCTCTTCAATTCTTTTCAAGAAGAATAAGTTGCATGCCAAATACATTTGTCATCAATTAAATTTTATGAAGGATATGCATAACGTAATTCTTATTCTCATTTCTTCATGGCCAAGAAATTCCTTGCTTCGGAGATTGTTCATCATGAATAATCTCTCGGTTCTAAGTCGTCCATTTTTCTTTCCAGAGTTCCAAGTTTTTCTCACTTATCTCGTCGGAAACTCAATCTAAATCATAGTAAGGCTTTGATCTTATTCTTTTCATCCTTCAATTCCTTCTCATCATCCTTTTGTTATCGGAGTTCACCATGGTGGTTCATAAGGATTTAATTCATTCTTCAAGTGTTCATCAAGATTCTTGTTGAAGGAGCGCAAGCATATTTCCCCTTGCGTCTCGAAGTGCAATTAATTCTCCGTATGCTTTTGAAGTGGAGTTTTGCATTTCTTCATTCTTCTCAGCTACTCAATCATTTGGTTGTGGCATAAATTCACCTCAAGTTTTGAGATGTTTTCCTTATGCCCACAACAAGCTTATTCTTTTCGTTGGTGAATTCCCAAGAACTTCGTTCAACCTTCTTCGTAAGGATGCTTTTCAAACTCAATTGTGGTAGAAGTTGTCATATTCTTCTCCATTATTTTCATTACACTCTTGTATTTGTTCCGGAGGCGTGGTGTTGTTTCTCTCGTCAAGTATCGTTCCAGCTTGCCAAGTTCATGTTCTATTCCATCCCATGTTCAATCGGGATGCTATCCCAATTATTTCGTTCTTATTCCTTTTCTATCTTATTCTAACCGGAGTGGTTTCATAGTCCATCTTGTTCCTTCAGCTTTTGTTTTTGTCATATAAGTCGTTCCTCTTTTCTACCCGAGTGCTCTCGGTCTTGTTCACCTTCTCTCTTGCATTTTTGTTTCACCTCTTCTTCTTTCTCTTCCGTCTCGTTCCTAAGATCTCGGGACGAGATCTCTTATTAGTGGAGGAGAGTTGTAACGCCCCGAGTCCGATGCGCCAGGTGTCTTACAGCTATTCGCCGTCATTGCCATGTCATTCGCTTGCGTGTTGCACTTTGCCATGTCATCATGTGCATCTCATTTGCATTCATGTTCGTCTCTTGCTTCCGGTCACTTTGTTCGCTTCGACATCCTACACTCTCACATGCACCCGTTGCTCCTCTCAGACCTTGTTTCTTGAGCGGGATAAAAAAATTCTCAGAATGGGCCAAGATTTGTCGAGTGGCCTTGGTATATCACTAGTAGATCACCTGTCAAATTTCGTCCCATTTGGAGGTCGTTTGATGCCAGCGGTTAACTGTGTAACCGCAAAATCCCTCTCTCTTTGCAGCCCACCACCCCTTCACAACATCCCACTAGCCCATCTAAAACCCCTCCATGCTTTCAGTCATTGGATCAGGATTGTGTGGGTGAAAACCGCACCTCATTTGGACTCTCTTAGCTCCCTCAACCTATAAATTACCCTCCCCCATCCAAATCAGTGGACGAAACCCTAGATCCACTCCTCCCCGCGCCACCGGACATGTCCACCGCCTCCAGCCACGTCTACCGGACCAATCGCGTGCCACCACCTCACCTCCGCCACCTCTCGCACCCACTCAGGGGCCGCCACGTGGCGTCGCCGGCCTCCTCTCTCCTCCACGCTGTCGCGGGCCTGCGAGGCCCATCGCCGGCCCTCTCGGCCAGCATCGCGCCGCCGCCCCACGCGCGCTCTTGCCCACGAGCCGCCGCCACCTGCCGCGCTTGATACGTCTCCAACGTATCTATAATTTTTGATTGCTCCATGCTATTATATATTCTGTTTTGGATGTTTAATGGGCTTATTTATACACTTTTATATTATTTTTGGGACTAACCTATTAAATGAAGGCCCATCCCAAATTGTTGTTTTTTTGCCTATTTCAGTGTTTCGCAGAAAAAGAATATCAAACGGAGTCCAAACAGAATGAAACCTTCGGGACCGTGATTTTTGGAACAAATGTGATCCAGAGGACTTGGAGTGGACGTCAAGCAATCAACGAGGAGGCCACAAGGCAGGGGGAGCGGCCTCCACCATCATGGGCCCCTCGTGGCTCCACCGACCTACTTCTTCCTCCTATATATACCTACGTACCCCCAAACCATCGAGGATCACCACGAAAACCTAATTCCACCACCGCAACCTTCTATACCCGTGAGATCCCATCTTGTGGCCTTTTCCGGTGCTCCGCCGGAGGGGGCATTGATCACGGAGGGCTTCTACATCAACACCATAGCCTCTCCGATGATGTGTGAGTAGTTTACCTCAGACCTTCGGGTCCATAGTAATTAGATAGATGGCTTTTTCTCTCTCTTTGGATCTGAATACAAAGTTCTCCTCGATTCTCTTAGAGATCTATTCGATGTAATCTTCTTTTGCGGTGTGTTGTCGAGATGGGATGAATTGTGGGTTTATGATCAAGATTATCTATGAACAATATTTGAATCTTCTATGAATTCTTTTATGTATGATTGGTTATCTTTGCAAGTCTCTTCAAATTATCAGTTTGGTTTGGCCTACTAGATTGATCTTTCTTGCAATGGGAGAAGTGCTCAGCTTTGGGTTCAATCTTGCGGTGCTCGATCCCAGTGACAGTAGGGGAAAAGACACGTATTGTATTGTTGCCATCGGGGATAAAAAGATGGGGTTTATATCATATTGCATGAGTTTATCCCTCTACATCATGTCATCTTGCTTAAAGCGTTACTCCGTTCTTATAAACTTAATACTCTAGATGCATGCTGGATAGCGGTCGATGTGTGGAGTAATAGTAGTAGATGCAGGCAGGAGTCGATCTACTTGTCACGGACGTGATGCCTATATACATGATCATACCTAGATATTCTCATACCTATGCTCAATTATATCAATTGCTCGACAGTAATTTGTTTACCCACCGTAATACTTATGATATCTAGAGAGAAGCCACTAGTGAAACCTATGGCCCCCGGGTCTATTTTCCATCGTACTAATCTCCCGTCAACAAGCTATTTCTTGTGCCATTTATTTTGCTTTATTTACTTTTAGTCTTTATCATAAAAATACCAAAAAAATTATCTTATCTTCTCTATCAGATCTCACTTTTGCAAGTGGTCGTGAAGGGATTGACAACCCCTTTATCGCGTTGCTTGCAAGGTTCTTATTTTTTGTGTAGGTGCAAGGGACTTGGGCGTGGCCTCCTACTGGATTGATACCTTGGTTCTCAAAAACTAAGGGAAATACTTATGCTACTTTGATGCATCACCCTTTCCTCTTCAAGGGAAAACTAACGCAGTGCTCAAGAGGTAGCAAGAAGGATTTCTGGCGTCGTTGCCGGGGAGTCTACGCACAAGTCAAACATACCAAGTACCCATCACAAACTCTTATCCCTCGCATTACATTATTTGCCATTTGCCTCTCGGTTTCCTCTCCCCCACTTCACCCTTGCCGTTTTATTCACCCTTTTTTCCTTCGCCTTCTTCCCGTATGTATCTTTCTTTGTGTTTTCATGTGCCTTCTATTTTCTTGCATCTTTGCTTGCTAAAAATCTATTAATATGGATCCACTTAAAGTGTTCTACTTGGATCATCTTTGATCCTTATGCGCTCGTGCTGAAACCCCAACTAGCCTAATTGATGGGCAATCTTTAGATGAGCATGCACATATTGTGCGTCACCATTTGTCTAAAAAAGGGGGACTCTTATGGGATCAAATAAACAGATTGCTATGTTATGCTTGGAATCTTAGTGAAATTTGTGATTTTACTTGTTGCTCTAAGAACCATAAAAACACCTCCCCTACCTATGTGAGTTTAATGATAATGAAATCTTATCTTCTTATGCAAAAGGTGTTTATAGTTACTATCATATCAAACAAATTGAAGAATTTGTTGCTATTAAGGGTGCTTATGAAGTTGCTTCTTTGATTGAAAAGTATGATATTACTCTCTACGAATCTAATTTTTTTGACATACTTAAATATTGATATGAAAACTATGCTCATAATGTCTATGTCAAAGAATTTACTGAAAGAATGACCATTGCTTCGAAAGAAAATAATGATACGCATGAATCTATAGATCATTATGATTCTGATGATTTGACTGAAATATGTTGGGGCATGTAGTAATTTCAAAATTTTCCTACGCACACGCAAGATCATGGTGATGCATAGCAACGATAGGGGAGAGTGTTGTCTACGTACCCTTGTAGACCGGCAATGGAAGCGTTGACACAATGTAGAGGAAGTAGTCGTACATCTTCCCGATCCAACCAATCCAAGTACGAAACGTACAACACCTCCGAGTTCTGCACACGTTCAACTCGGTGACGTCCCTCGAGCTCCGATCCAGCCGAGTGTTGAGGGAGAGTTTCGTCAGCACGACGGCGTGATGACGGTGATGATGTTCTACCGTCACAGGGCTTCGCCTAAGCACTGCTACGATATTACCGAGGTGGAATATGGTGGAAGGGGGCACCACACACGGCTAAGGAACGATCACGAAGATCAACTTGTGTGTCATAAGGTGCCCCCTGCCCCCGTATATAAAGGAGGGAGGGGGAAGGTGCAGCCGGCCCCTAGGGGTGCACCTGGAGGAGTCCTACTCCCACCGGGAGTAGGACTCCCCCCTCTTGCCTTGTTGGAGAAGGAAAGGGGAAGGGGGAAAGAGGAAAGGGGGGCGCCGCCCCCCCTTCCTTGTGCTATTCAGACTAGGGGGGAGGGGGCGTGCGGCCTGCCCTGGCCGGCCCTCCTCTTCTCCCTTAGGGCCCATGTAGGCCCATTAACCCCCGGGGGTTCCGGTAACCACCGGGTACTCCGGTAAAATCCCGATTTCACCCAGAACGATTCCAATATCCAAATATAGGCTTCCAATATATCAATCTTTATGTCTCGACCATTTAGAGACTCCTCGTCATGTCCGTGATCACATCCGGGACTCCGAACAACCTTCGGTACATCAAAACACAAAAACCCTAATTACGATCGTCACCAAACTTTAAGCGTGCGGACCCTACGGGTTCCAGAACTATGTAGACATGACCGAGACACGTCTCCGGTCAATAACCAATAGTGGAACCTGGATGCTCATATTGGTTCCTACATATTCTACGAAGATCTTTATCGGTCAAACCGCATAACAACATACGTTGTTCCCTTTGTCATCGGTATGTTACTTGCCCGAGATTCGATCGTCGGTATCTCAATACCTAGTTCAATCTCGTTACCGGTAAGTCTCTTTACTCGTTCCATAATACATCATCTCGCAACTAACTTATTAGTTGCAACGCTTGCAAGGCTTGAGTGATGTGTATTACCGAGAGGGCCCAGAGATACCTCTCCAACAATCAGAGTGACAAATCCTAATCTCGAAATACGCCAACCCAACAAGTACCTTTGGAGACACCTGTAGAGCACCTTTATAATCACCCAGTTACATTGTGACGTTTGGTAGCACACAAAGTGTTCCTCCAGTAAATGGGAGTTGCATAATCTCATAGTCATAGGAACATGTATAAGTTATGAAGAAAGCAATAGCAACAAACTAAACGATCAAGTGCTAAGCTAACGGAATGGGTCAAGTCAATCACATCATTCTCCTAATGATGTGATCCTGTTAATCAAATGACAACTCATGTCTATGGCTAGGAAACATAACCATCTTTGGTCAACGAGCTAGTCAAGTAGAGGCATACTAGTGACACTCTGTTTGTCTATGTATTCACACATGTATTATGTTTCCGGTTAATACAATTCTAGCATGGATAATAAACATTTATCATGATATAAGGAAATAAATAATAACTTTATTATTGCCTCTAGGGCATATTTCCTTCAGTCTCCCACTTGCACTAGAGTCAATAATCTAGATTACACAGTAATGATTATAACACCCATTGAGCCTTGGTGCTGATCATGTTTTGCTCGTGGAAGAGGCTTAGTCAGCGGGTCTGCAACATTCAGATCCGTATGTATCTTGCAAATTTCTATGTCTCCCACTTGGACTAAATCTCGAATGGAATTGAAGCGTCTCTTGATGTGCTTGGTTCTCTTGTGAAATCTGGATTCCTTCGCCAAGGCAATTGCACCAGTATTGTCACAAAAGATTTTCATTGGACCCGATGCACTAGGTATGACACCTAGATCGGATATGAACTCCTTCATCCAGGCTCCTTCATTTGCTGCTTGCGAAGCAGCTATGTACTCCGCTTCACATGTAGATCCTGCCACGACGCTTTGTTTAGAATTGCACCAACTGACAGCTCCACCGTTCAATATAAACACGTATCCGGTTTGCGATTTAGAATTGTCCGGATCAGTGTCAAAGCTTGCATCTACGTAACCATTTACGATGAGCTCTTTGTCACCTCCATATACGAGAAACATATCCTTAGTCCTTTTCAGGTATTTCAGGATGTTTTTGACCGCTGTCCAGTGATCCACTCCTGGATTACTTTGGTACCTCCCTGCTAGACTTATAGCAAGGCACACATCAGGTCTGGTACACAGCATTGCATACATGAGAGAGCCTATGGCTGAAGCATAGGGAACATCTTTCATTTTCTCTCTATCTTCTGCGGTGGTCGGACATTGAGTCTTACTCAACTTCACACCTTGTAACACAGGCAAGAACCCTTTCTTTGCTTGATCCATTTTGAACTTCTTCAAAACTTTGTCAAGGTATGTGCTTTGTGAAAGTCCAATTAAGCATCTTGATCTATCTCTATAGATCTTAATGCCCAATATGTAAGCAGCTTCACCGAGGTCTTTCATTGAAAAACTCTTTTTCAAGTATCCCTTTATGCTATCCAGAAATTCTATATCATTTCCAATCAATAATATGCATCCACATATAATATCAGAAATGCTACAGAGCTCCCACTCACTTTCTTGTAAATACATGCTTCTCCAAAAGTCTGTACAAAACCAAATGCTTTGATCACACTATCAAAGCGTTTATTCCAACTCCGAGAGGCTTGCACCAGTCCATAAATGGATCGCTGGAGCTTGCACACTTTGTTAGCTCCCTTTGGATCGACAAAACCTTCTGGTTGCATCATATAGAACTCTTCTTCCAGAAATCCATTCAGGAATGCAGTTTTGACATCCATCTGCCAAATTTCATAATCATAAAATGCGGCAATCGCTAACATGATTCGGACAAACTTAAGCATCGCTACGGGTGAGAAGGTCTCATCGTAGTCAATCCCTTGAACTTGTCGAAAACCTTTCGTAACAAGTCGAGCTTTGTAGACAGTAACATTACCGTCAGCGTCAGTCTTCTTCTTGAAGATCCATTTATTCTCAATTGCTTGCCGATCAACGGGCAAGTCAACCAAAGTCCACACTTTGTTCTCCTACATGGATCCCATCTCAGATTTCATGGCTTCTAGCCATTTTACGGAATTTGGGCTCACCATCGCTTCTTCATAGTTCGTAGGTTCATCATGATCTAGTAGCATGACTTCCAGAACAGGATTACCGTACCACTCTGGTGCGGATCTTACTCTGGTTGATCTACGAGGTTCGGTAGTAACTTAATCTGAAGTTTCATGATCATTATCATTAGCTTCCTCACTAATTGGTATAGGTGTCACAAAACCCGGTTTCTGTGATGTACAACTTTCCAATAAGGGAGCAGGTACAGTTACCTCATCAAGTTCTACTTTCCTCCCACTCACTTCTTTCGAGAGAAACTCCTTCTCTAGAAAGGATCCATCCTTAGCAACGAATGTCTTGCCTTCAGATCTGTGATAGAAGGTGTACGCAATAGTCTCCTTTGGGTATCCTATGAAGACACATTTCTCCGATTTGGGTTCGAGCTTATCAGGTTGAAGCTTTTTCACATAAGCATCACAGCCCCAAACTTTTGGAAACGACAACTTTGGTTTCTTGCTAAACCACAGTTCATAAGGCGTCGTCTCAACGGATTTCGATGGTGCCCTATTTAACGTGAATGCAGCCGTCTCTAAAGCATAACCCCAAAACGATAGCGGTAAATTAGTAAGAGACATCATAGATCGCACCATATCTAATAAAGTTTGATTACGACGTTCGGACACACCATTACGCTGTGGTGTTCCAGGTGGCGTGAGTTGCGAAACTATTCCGCATTGTTTCAAATGTAGACCAAACTCGTAACTCAAATATTCTCCTCCATGATCAGATCGTAGAAACTTTATTTTCTTGTTACGATGATTTTCAACTTCACTCTGAAATTCTTTGAACTTTCCAAATGTTTCAGACTTATGCTTCATTAAGTAGATATACCCATATCTGCTTAAATCATCTGTGAAGGTGAGAAAATAACGATATCCGCCACGAGCCTCAACGTTCATCGGACCACATACATCTGTATGTATGATTTCCAACAAATCTGTTGCTCTCTCCATAGTACCAGAGAACGGCATTATAGTCATCTTGCCCATGAGGCACGGTTCCAAAGTACCAAGTGATTCAAAATCAAGTGATTCCAAAAGTCCATCTGTATGGAGTTTCTTCATGCGCTTTACACCGATATGACCTAAACGGCAGTGCCACAAATAAGTTGCACTATCATTATCAACTCTGCATGTTTTGGCTTCAACATTATGAATATGTGTATCACTACTATCGAGATTCATCAAAAATAGACCACTCTTCAAGGGTGCATGACCATAAAAGATATTACTCATATAAATAGAACAACCATTATTCTCTGATTTAAATGAATAACTGTCTCGCATCAAACAATATCCAGATATAATGTTCATGTTCAACGCTGGCCCCAAATAACAATTATTTAGGTCTAATACTAATCCCGAAGGTAGATGTAGAGGTAGCGTGCCGACTGCGATCACATCGACTTTGGAACCATTTCCCACGCGCATCGTCACCTCGTCCTTCGCCAGTGTTCGCTTAATCCGTAGTCCCTGTTTCGAGTTGCAAATATTAGCAACAGAACCAATATCAAATATCCAGGTGCTACTGTGAGCTCTAGTAAGGTACACATCAATAACATGTATATCACATATACCTTTGTTCACCTTGCCATCCTTCTTATCCGCCAAATACTTGGGGCAGTTTCGCTTCCAATGTCCAGTCTGCTTGCAGTAGAAGCACTCAGTTTCAGGCTTAGGTCCAGATTTGGGTTTCTTCTCCTGAGCAGCAACTTGCTTGATGTTCTTCTTGAAGTTCCCCTTCTTCTTCCCTTTGCCCTTTTTCTTGAAACTGGCGGTCTTGTTGACCATCAACACTTGATGCTCCTTCTTGATTTCTACCTCCGCAGCCTTTAGCATTGCGAAGAGCTCGGGAATCGTCTTATCCATCCCTTTCATGTTATAGTTCATCACGAAGCTCTTGTAGCTTGGTGGCAGTGATTGAAGAACTCTGTCAATGACACTATCAATAGGAAGATTAACTCCCAGTTGAGTCAAGTGATTATGCTACCCAGACATTTTGAGTATATGTTCACTGACAGAACTATTCTCCTCCATCTTGCAGCTATAGAACTTATTGGAGACTTCATATCTCTCAATCCGGGCATTTGCTTGAAATATTAACTTCAACTCCTGGAACATCTCATATGCTCCATGACGTTCAAAACGTCGTTGAAGTCCCGATTCTAAACCGTAAAGCATGGCACACTAAACTATCGAGTAGTCATCAGCTTTGCTCTGCCAGACATTCATAACATCTGGTGTTGCTCCAGCAGCAGGCCTGGCACCCAGCAGTGCTTCCAGGATGTAATTCTTCTGTGCAGCAATGAGGATAATCCTCAAGTTATGGACCCGTCCGTGTAATTGCTACCATCATCTTTCAACTTTGCTTTCTCAAGGAACGCATTAAAATTCAACGGAACAACAGCACGGGCCATCTATCTACAATCAAACATAGACAAGCAAGATACTATCAAGTACTAAGTTCATGATAAAGTTAAGTTCAATTAATCACATTACTTAAGAACTCCCACTTAGAAAGACATCCCTCTAATCTTGTAAGTGATCACGTGATCCAAATCAACTAAACCATAACCGATCATCACGTGAAATGGAGTATCTTTCAATGGTGAACATCAATATGTTGATCATATCTACTATATGATTCACGCTCGACCTTTCGGTCTCCATGTTCCGAGGCCATATCTGCATATGCTAGGCTCGTCAAGTTTAACCTGAGTATTCTGCTTGTGCAAAACTGGCTTGCACACGTTGTAGATGGACGTAGAGCTTATCACACCCGATCATCATGTGGTGTCTGGGAATGATGAACTTTGGCAACGATGCATACTCAGGGAGAACACTTTTATCTTGAAATTTAGTGAGAGATCATCTTATAATGCTACCGTCAACCAAAGCAAGATAAGATGCATAAAAAGATAAACATCACATGCAATCAATATAAGTGATATGATATGGCCATCATCATCTTGTACTTGTGATCTCCATCCCTGAAGTACCGTCATGATCACCATCGTCACCGGCGCGACACCTTGATCTCCATCGTAGCATCATTGTCGTCTCGCCAATCTTATGCTTCCACGACTATCGCTACCGCTTAGTGATAAAGTAAAGCATTACAGTGCGATTGCATTGCATACAATAAAGCGACAACCATATGGCTCCTGCCAGTTGCTGATAACTCGGTTACAAAACATGATCATCTCATACAATAAAATTTAGCATCATGTCTTGACCATATCACATCACAACATGCCCTGCAAAAACAAGTTAGACGTCCTCTACTTTGTTGTTGCAAGTTTTACGTGGCTGCTACGGGCTTAGCAAGAACCGTTCTTACCTACGCATCAAAACCACAATGATAGTTTGTCAAGTTGGTGCTGTTTTAACCTTCGCAAGGACCGGGCGTAGCCACACTCGATTCAACTAAAGTTGGAGAAACTGACACCCACCAGCCACCTGTGTGCAAAGCACGTCGGTAGAACCAGCCTTGCGTAAGCGTACGCGTAATGTCGGTCCGGGCCGCTTCATCCAACAATACTGCCGAACCAAAGTACGACATGCTGGTAAGCAGTATGACTTATATCGCCCACAACTCACTTGTGTTCTACTCGTGCATATAACATCAACGCATAAAACCTGTCTCGGATGCCACTGTTGGGGAACGTAGTCATTTCAAAATTTTCCTACGCACACGCAAGATCATGGTGATGCATAGCAATGAGAGGGGAGAGTGTTGTCTACGTACCCTCGTAGACCGGCAATGGAAGCGTTGACACAACGTAGAGGAAGTAGTCATACGTCTTCCCGATCCGACCGATCCAAGTACCGAACGTACGGCACCTCTGAGTTCTGCACACGTTCAACTCGGTGACGTCCCTCGAGCTCCAATCCAGCCGATTGTTGAGGGAGAGTTTCGTCAGCACGACGGCGTGATGACGGTGATGATGCTCTATCGACGCAGGGCTTCGCCTAAGCACTACTATGATATTACCGAGGTGGAATATGGTGGAAGGGGGCACTGCACACGGCTAAGGAACAATCATGAAGATCAAGTTGTGTGTCATGGGGGTGCCCCTGCCCCCGTATATAAAGGAGGGAGGGGGGAGGTGCGACCGGCCCCTAGGGGTGCGCCTGGAGGAGTCCTACTCCCACCGGGAGTAGGACTCCCCCCTCTTGCCTTGTTGGAGAAGGAAAGGGGAAGGGGGAAAGAGGAAAGGGGGGCGCCCCCCCCCTTCCTTGTCCTATTCGGACTAGGGGGGAGGGGGCGCGTGGCCTGCCCTGGTCGGCCCTCCTCTTCTCCCTTAGGGCCCATGTAGGCCCATTAACCCCCCGGGGGTTCTGGTAACCCCCCGGTACTCCGGTAAAATCCCGATTTCACCCGGAATGATTCCAATATCCAAATATAGGCTTCCAATATATCAATCTTTATGTCTCGACCATTTCGAGACTCCTCGTCATGTCCGTGATCACATCCGGGACTCCGAACAACCTTTGGTACATCAAAACACAAAAACCCTAATTACGATCGTCACCGAACTTTAAGCGTGCGGACCCTACGGGTTCCAGAACTATGTAGACATGACCGAGACACGTCTCCGGTCACCTGGATGCTCATATTGGTTCCTACATATTCTACGAAGATCTTTATCGGTCAAACCGCATAACAACATACGTTGTTCCCTTTGTCATCGGCATGTTACTTGCCCGAGATTCGATCGTCGATATCTCAATACCTAGTTCAATCTCGTTACCGGTAAGTCTCTTTACTCGTTCCGTAATACATCATCTCGCAACTAACTTATTAGTTGCAATGCTTGCAAGGCTTGAGTGATGTGTATTACCGAGAGGGCCCAGAGATACCTCTCCGACAATCGGAGTGACAAATCCTAATTTCGAAATATGCCAACCCAACAAGTACCTTCGGAGACACCTGTAGAGCACCTTTATAATCACCCAGTTACGTTGTGACATTTGGTAGCACACAAAGTGTTCCTCTGGTAAATGGGAGTTGCATAATCTCATAGTCATAGGAACATGTATAAGTTATGAAGAAAGCAATAGCAACAAACTAAACGATCAAGTGCTAAGCTAACGGAATGGGTCAAGTCAATCACATCATTCTCCTAATGATGTGATCCCGTTAATCAAATGACAACTCATGTCTATGGCTAGGAAACATAACCATCTTTGATCAATGAGCTAGTCAAGTAGAGGCATACTAGTGACACTCTGTTTGCCTATGTATTCACACATGTATTATGTTTCCGGTTAATACAATTCTAGCATGAATAATAAACATTTATCATGATATAAGGAAATAAATAATAACTTTATTATTGCCTCTAGGGCATATTTCCTTCAAAATATCCCTTGATGAACATGATGCTTGCTATTCTTGTGGCCATGATGCCAATATTTATGAAGATGAGTTTGCTATAGTTCCTTATGTTAAACATGAGATCGTTGCTATTGCACCCATACTTGATAGTTCCTTTGATGGAAAGCATGATTGCAATGATGTTATTATAAATTCTATTAATGTCAATTGTGTTAATGATATGCAAAACCCTAAGCTTGGGGATGCTAGTTTTGCTATGACTACTATTTGTTGCAATGATCATGATTGGGGTGATTCTTCTTTTGATCTTGAATTTTTTTAAGCCCCGTGATGAATATAATATTGATAATAATGTTTGAAATAATATTGAAAGTGGGTTTGGAAGATTCTCAAATTTAGATCCCACATATTTGGAGAATGTTCAATCTTATGAAGTTTTTGATAAAAGTGTGTTTGGAGAGGTCATGACTTTAGTTAATGTTAATCCCACTGTTTTGGAAGAGTGTCAACTTTGCATGCATGTGGATCATGTTGAAAATATTTTATGTTATAGCTATTTTGTCGAATTTTCTTGTGATCCCACATGCAATTATTATGAGAGAGTAAAATATGATTGTAGAAATTTTCATGTTACTAAATCACCTCTCGTTATGTTGAGATTACTATTATTTCTTTCCGCTTCCTCGCATATGCTAGTTTTTGCTTGGTATGATAATTTATTTTCCTACAAGATGCCTATGCATAGGAAGTATGTTAGACTTAGATGTGTTTGTCACGTGTTTTTTGATGCTCTCTTTGTGCTTCAATTCTTGTCTTTCATGTGAGCATCGTTGAAATTTTATGCCTAGCTAGGGGCGTTAAACGATAGCGCTTGTTGCGAGGCAACCCAATTTTATTTTTTGTTTCTTGCTTTTTGATTATTTTTAGTAATAAATAATTCATCTAGACTCTGTTTATATATGGTTTTATGCTTTTAATTAGTGTTTGTTCCAAGTAGAACCTTTGGGAAGACTTGGGGAAAGTCTTTGCGATCTTGCTGTAAAAAACAGAAACTTTAGCGCTCGCGAGAATCGCTGCCATTTTTTATTGGAGAGTGATATTTAGTTAATTATTTTTGCATATTATTAATAGATAAATTCCCCACGTTTAGAAATTTATTTTATAATTTTTGGGGTTCCATAAGTATTCGAAACCTACAGATTATATAGACTGTTCTGTTTTTGACAGATTCTGTTTTTCGTGTGTTGTTTGCTTATTTTGATGAATCTATGGCTATTAATAGAGTTTATAAACGATATAAAGTTGGAATATAGTAGGTTTAACACCAATATAAATAAATAATGAGTTCATTATAGTACCTTGAAGTGGTGGTTTGTTTTCTTTACTAACGGAGCTCACGAGATTTTCTGTTAAGTTTTGTGTTGTGAAGTTTTCAAGTTTTGGGCAAAGATTTGATGCATAATGGAACAAGGTTGGCAAGAGCCTAAGATTGGGGATTCCCAAGGCACCCCAAGATAAAATTCAAGGACAACCAAAAGCTTAAGCTTGGGGATGCCCCGGAAGGCATCCCCTCTTTCGTCTTCGTCTATCGGTAACTTTACTTGGGGCTATATTTTTATTCACCACATGATATGTGTTTTGCTTGGAGTGTCTTGTATGATTTGAGTCTTTGCTTTTTAGTTTATCACAATCACCCTCGCTGTACACACATTTTGAGAGAGACACACATGATTCGGAATTTGTTAGAATACTCTATGTGCTTCACTTATATATTTTGAGCTATATAGTTTTTTCTATAGTGCTTCACTTATATCTTTTAGAGCACGGTGGTGGTTTTATTTTATAGAAATTATGGATCTCTCATGCTTCACTTATATTATTTTGAGAGTCTTAAACAGCATGGTAATTTGCTTTAATTGTGAAATTAATCCGAATGTGATAGGCATCTAAGATGAGCATAATAAAAACTTCCATATTGAGTTCATGGAATATCATGAGAAGTTTGATACTTGATAAGTGTTTTGAGATATAAAGGTGGTAATATTAGAGTGTGCTAGTTAAGTAATTGTGAAATTGAGAAATACTTGTGTTAAGGTTGGCAAGTCTCGTAGCATGCACGTATGGTAAAAGTTGTGTGACAATTTTGACACATAAGGTGTTCTTTTATTGCTTTCCTTATGAGTGGCGGTCGGGGATGAGCGATGGTCTTTTCCTACCAATCTATCCCTCTAGGGGCATGCGTAGTAGTACTTTGCTTTGAGGGATAATAAACTTTTGCAATAAGTATATGAGTTATGTATGACTAATGTGAGTCCATGGATTATACACACTCTCAACCTTAATTTTCTAGCCTCTACGATGCCATGCATTGCCCTTTCTCGCCTTGAGAGTTGGTGCAAACTTCGCCGGTGCATCCAAACCCCGTGATATGATACGCTCTGTCACACATAAACCTCCTTATATCCACCTCAAAACAACCACCATACCTACCTATCATGGCATTTCCATAGCCATTCTGAGATATATTGCCATGCAAATTTCCACCATTCCGTTTATTATGACACGCTCCATCATTGTCATATTGCTTTGCATAATCATGTAGTTGACATTGTATTTGTGGTAAAGCCACCATTCATAATTTTACATACATGTCACTCTTGATTCATTGCATATCCCGGTACACCGCCGGAGGCATTCACATAGAGTCATATTTTGTTCTAAGTATTGAGTTGTAATTCTTGAGTTGTAAGTAATAAAAGTGTGATGATCATCATTATTAGAGAATTGTCCCATGTGAGGAAAGGATGATGGAGACTATGATTCCCCCACAAGTCAGGATGAGATTCTGGACTAAATAAATAAAAAAAGAGGCCAAATAAAAAAAGAGAAAAAAATGAGATAAAAAGAGAGAAGGGACAATGTTACTATCCTTTTTCCACACTTGTGCTTCAAAGTAGCACCGTGATCTTCATGATAGGGAGTCTCCTATGTTTTCACTTTCATATACTAGTGGGAATTTTTCATTATAGGACTTGGCTTGTATATTCCAGTGATGGGCTTCCTCAAAATTCCCTAGGTCTTCGTGAGCAAGCAAGTTGGATGCACACCCACTTAGTTTCTTTTGTTGAGCTTTCATACATTTATAGCTCTAGTGCATCCGTTGCATGGCAATCAATACTCCTCTCATTGACATCAATTGATGGGCATCTCCATAGCCTATTGATTATCCACATCAATGTGAGACTTTCTACCTTTTTTGTCTTCTCATAACCCCCATCATTATACTTTATTCCACCCATAGTTCTATATCCATGGCTTGCGCTCATGTATTACGTAAGGGTTGAAAAGGCTGAAGCGCGTTAAAAAGTATGAACCAATTGCTCGGCTTCTCATAGGGGTTATGCATGATGAGAACGTTTTGTGTGACGAAATTGAAACATAGCCTAACTATATGATTTTGTAGGGATAAGCTTTCTTTGGCTATGTTATTTTGATAAGACATAATTGCCTGGTTAGCATGTTTGAAGTATTATTGTTTTTATGTCAACATTAAACTTTTATCTTGAATCTTTCGGATCTAAATATTCATGCCACAATAAAAAGAAGTACACTGACAATTATGCTAAGAAGCATTCTACATCAAAAATTCTGTTCTTATCATTTACCTACTCGAGGACGAGAAGGAATTAAGCTTGGGGATGCTTGATACGTCTCCAACGTATCTATAATTGTTGATTGTTCCATGCTATTATATATTCTATTTCGGCTGTTTAATGGGCTTATTTATACACTTTTATATCATTTTTGGGACTAACCTATTAACCGGAGGCCCAGCCCAAATAGCTGTTTTTGCCTATTTCTGTGTTTCGCAGAAAAAGAATATCAAACGGAGTCCAAACGGAATGAAACCTTCAGGAGCGTGATTTTTGGAACAAATGTGATCTAGAGGACTTGGGAGTGGACATCAAGCAATCAACAAGGAGGGCATGAGGCAGGGGGCACGCCCTCCACCCTCATGGGCCCCTCGTGGCTCCACTAACCTACTTCTTCCTCCTATTTATACCTACATACCCACAAACCATCGAGGAGCACCACGAAAATCTAATTCCACCGCCGCAACCTTCTGTACCCGTGAGATCCCATCTTGGGGCCTTTTCCGATGCTCCACCTGAGGGGGCATTGATCACAGAGGGCTTCTACATCAACACCATAGCCTCTCCGATGATGTGTGAGTAGTTTACCTCGGACCTTCGGGACCATAGTTATTAGCTAGATGGCTTCTTCTCTCTCTTTGGATCTCAATACAAAGTTCTCCTTGATTCTCTTGGAGATCTATTCGATGTAATCTTCTTTTGCGATGTGTTTGTCGAGATCCGATTAATTGTGGGTTTATGATCAAGATTATCTATGAACAATATTTGAATCTTCTCTAAATTCTTTTATGTATGATTGGTTATCTTTGCAAGTCTCTTCGAATTATCAATTTGGATTGGCCTACTAGATTGATCTTTCTTGCAATGGGAGAAGTGCTCAGCTTTGGGTTCAATCTTGCGGTGCTCGATCCCAGTGACAGTAGGGGAAACGACACGTATTGTATTGTTGCCATCGAGGATAAAAAGATGGGGTTTATATCATATTGCATGAGTTTATCCCTCTACATCATGTCATCTTGCTTAAAGCGTTACTCCATTCTTATGAACTTAATACTCTAGATGCATGCTGGATAGCGATGGATGTGTGGAGTAATAGTAGTAGATGCAGGCAGGAGTCGGTCTACTTGTCACGGACGTGATGCCTATATACATGATCATACCTAGATATTCTCATAACCATGGTCAATTCTATCAATTGCTCGACAGTAATTTGTTTACCCACCGTAATACTTATGCTATCTTGAGAGAAGCCACTAGTGAAACCTATGGCCCCCAGGTCTATTTTCCATCATATTAATCTCCCGTCAACAAGCTATTTCTTGCGTCGTTTATTTTGCTTTCTTTTGTTTTAGTCTTTATCATAAAAATACCAAAAATATTATCTTATCTTCTCTATTAGATCTCACTTTTGCAAGTGGCCGTGAAGGGATTGACAACCCCTTTATCGCGTTGGTTGCAACGTTCTTATTTGTTTGTGTAGGTGCAAGGGACTTGAGCGCGGCCTCCTACTGGATTGATACCTTGGTTCTCAAAAACTGAGGGAAATACTTATGCTACTTTGCTGCATCACCCTTTCCTATTCAAGGGAAAACCAACACAATGCTCAAGAGGTAGCTGCGCTCTGTCACCAGCCGGCCCCGCCACTCGCTACTCCACTGCCAACCGCTGCCCGTGACCCACACGCCGCCGCCCGCTCCACTCCTCGCTGTGCCCCACTCGCTAGCGCCTCCACGGTCTCCGTCCATCGTCATCGTGCCTGGATCTGGCACCGGCCGACCGGATCTGGCCGTTCCTGTCGCCGTTCTGCCGCCCCGTCGCCGGAATCGGACTGCCGCCGCCGCCATGCCCTACTCGACGACGAGCAGAGGGGTTCGTCCTGCTCGCCTCATCCGTCCGTCGCTTGCGTGGGCCGGCCCAGCTACCCCATGGGCCCCGCCTCGCCCTGCTCCGTGCCGAAGCCCATGGTGAGCGCCTCTATCCTCCGCCCAGTGCGTCTCGTAGCTGTCCTGCACTCATGTGTTTTTTTGGCTGTCTGGAAAACCCTCATTTATGTATGTATGTTTGCCATGTCATAACTTGGGGCATGTGGCTCCATTTTGAATGTTTGATATATGGAATTGTTCATCTCGTGATGCTCTACATGATTGTGTGATTTGCATGTATGTTAGGATGCATTATGCCATGTTAATCCCTGTTGCAAGAGTGCTATATGATGTTAACTGCTGAAACTTGTCATAACTTGCTGATTTGTCTTTTTCATTGCATTTTGTGTGTTTATCTTTCGAGCATCATGTCAACATGTTTTAGGAGCATCTTCATGCCATCTTTACAGTGGTGCAATCAATGTATTTTTATGTGCCTTGTGGTGACTAGCACAAGCTTGTGAAGTGTGCTACTTGATGTTGCTGATTTCTGAGTCTTAGTGATTTTTGCCAAGTCTGTATCTGTTACAATATGTTGCCTTGTTAACTTGAAGCTACCATCTATTCCATGCATAATCTAGAGATGCCTAGTTGACATGTTTTTATTTCCATGTTATGCTCTATCATGCTATGCCTTTTGATGCCTCATATATGTCCTGTAGCATCTGTTTTCATTGCCATGAACATGCGTAAATGATGTTCCAGTTTTCTGTTAACTTAATGATGCCATGTTGTGAGCTTGTTATTGATTAATCTATGCCTCTTTTGGTGATGCTCCTATTACATGATTTGAATTATGCGATGAGTAATTTTTCCACATGCCAAGTTTGATAATTTTGGAATTCATATGACCTTTGTTCCAAGCTTGCAAACATGCTATGTTGATGTTGTTGTTTTACACTTGCTGAAACTGTTACAACATTCAAACTTGCCTTGAATGTTCCCACTAGTCTGTAAGCCATATGGTTATGATGCCTTGATGTTATTTGCTCCTTGCTATGTGTACTTTGATTACATGCCCTTTGTTGCCATATAACTTGATGTAGTTAGTCTCTTTCTTGCTCTCAAGTTGCCATCATGCTAAATCTGTCAACATGTTCATCATGTTCCTTTTTGCAAGCATCATAGTAATTACTCCATGCTTCATATGAACTTGTGCCCATGGGCTAAGTTGAAGTATATCATGTCTATTACATGTCCATGTCTTTTTCATCTTTATTAAAGTTGTTCTGCTTGCTGTTATGTGTCTCCAAAGTCAGCATCATAAGTTATGTTTTGCATTCCCAGATTTCCTCTAAGTCTGAGAATCAGCCTATATCATGTTGCACCTTGTCTTTTTGTTTACCATTGATCTAGGGCTCATATTGTTGTGGAATTGTCACGACAGATGTCCTAGTGTGAGTACTTAGTCGTGGAGCCATCGCAATGAGGTTAGTTAAGGGGGTTAATCAGGACAAAGGACATGAGGAGTTTATACTCGTTCGACCCCTTAAGGTGAAGGTGAAAGCTTAATCCAGTTGTTGGTGGTATTGCTAGGGTTTTGATGAATGGGGAGCGAATACGCTTGACCCGGCTCTCGATCTGTTGATTCTTGTCTTAAGCCGTCGCTGGGTCGTCCCCTTATATACACGGGTTGACGCCCTGCGGCCTACAGAGCCCCGACCGGCTTATACAACGTATCCGGCTTGGTGACCCTTCGTTCCTACCTTACAAAACAAGTATACATATATGGCAGTTTATATCCGTGGGCCTTAAGCCACCTTCGGGTTTTGGCCTTCTACCAAGTCTATCTATGAACCGCCATATGCTTCTTGGGCTTCACTGAGGTGAATCGTCATAGGGATGACCCGTCCTGTCGTGGAATTGTCACGGCAGATGTCCTAGTGAAAGGACTTAATCGTGGAGCGATCGCAACTAGGAAGCTTAAAAGGGGTTAAACGGGACAAATGACACGAGGAGTTATACTGGTTCGTCCCCTTGCGGTGAAGGTAAAGGTCTAGTCAGTTTGAGGTGATATTGCTAGGGTTTCGATGACCAGGGAGCTAATATGCTTAACTTGGCTCTCAATCTGTTGTCTCTTTCTCTAAGCCGCCGTCGGGTCATCCCCTTATATACACGGGTTGACGCCCTGCGGCCTATAGAGTCCCGGCCGGCTCATACAACGTGTCTGGCTCGGTGACGTATCTTACATGCCTTACATTGCAAGTCTATTCATACATGGTGGTTTATACTTACGGGCCTTAAGTCGCCTCTAGGCTTGGGCTTATCATAAGCCTAACTGTGAACCGCCACCTTGTATACTCTTGGGCTTCATACAGGTGAACCGCCATTGTGGTTGACCCGGCCGCTCCTGGGCGGGTCATATCTGGTAGTCATATCCCCAACATTAGGCCCCAGGTTGATTTGAACTTCGTTCATGTCAATCTTCCACACTTAGAAAAAATCCATCTACAACTGATGTGAAAACCTTGTAACCCGCCATGACGTCATCTCCAGGAAATCTAAGAATAAAACAACTGCTTCTGACTTATTCAAGTTGGATAACGTCTTTGAGTCAGAGGTAGCCCTTGACTCTCTTGGCCTGCTTTTTAACTCCCTTATTGACACTGACTATTACCAGGAGGACACAAGGACCAGCCAGGTAGTTGAAGAAGAGGTAACTATTATTTCCTCCGACTCAGAACCTTTACCAAGGCAGAAACCTCGGCGGGTAACCTGGAAAGTAAGGTTTTCACACCCCTTGGCTTATTTAGATCCTCATTTTCTTTTGAAAAAACAGCAACATGAGAGCCGTCGTCAGACCCGGACCAGTGGAGACGATGAGTTACCCTCCGATTTACCTAAAACTCCTCGGAAACGCCAGAATGAGGTCCTTTGCACATCTTAACTCTGATGAACGAGTCACTTTTATAAGTCACTCAACTATAACTCCATTTTTGCAGGAGATTGCTCGTTCCTCCTCTGGTGATTCTTCACAAACTCAGCTACCGGCTTTCAAGACCGCCCCCGGGTAAAGATAATTATCCTTCTTCTGCACCTTTATGTCTATATCGTTATATTGACTCATCAAATTCTTCTTAATGGTCAATCAAAGCCCAAGAAAGCAAAGGTGGCAAAACCGACTGAGGATCCAAAACCCGCTGAACCGGCGTAGCCGACTCTTGCCCCGAAACAAAATGAAGCACCGGAAGACCCTGCTATCAACGTTCAATAAGATCTTCCTGGGCCGTCTATTGACGAAGTCGTTCTTAATCCATCCACTACTGAACCGTCAAGCTTAGCTAACTCGCCGGATACTTATAGCAATGATGTTTTAATCACTGGTAGCAGATTTGTTGAACCAGGCAATCCAACTGTGCTGGCAAGACACTCCGCAAAGCAAGAAGTCATGGAGAGACGGAAAGTAAGGTTTGATGTCTCCCACTATACTCAACTGAGTACTAGTGAAATATTATCAGGCTGTGTCAGTCAAGTGCATTCAAGTCGTGACTTGGAGATTGAAATAGTTAAACAACTTCACCAGAAATATGAGGTACGTCATCCAACTTATATATACATCCTGGCAGCCCCCAAGTCTTCTGATTATGAGAAACTTGAATAATCTGTAGACTTGAAATATTTACAAGCTTCTGTCCTAGACTCCCTCCAAGTCCATTTTATATACTGTAAAACCGGATTCTGATGATAGCATAGCTTTTGCATTTGTAGTCCCCAAGGCCCGGCTTAATTAGTATCAATGAGCCGGTCCTATTAATTATTGTGTAAACGAACAGAACTTAACTACGTAGCCCCCATGAGTCGGCTGGGACTGTCAAAGCACACCCGGCTCATCCTTAGAAAGAAAAAACAAGCAATGTGCATTAGCCCCCAAGTGCCAAGTGTTGTTGCTTGCAAAGCACTTGGGACTTTACAAAGAGCCGATTTCTTTGTGAAAAAATTGCGTTGACAGACATTAGCCCCCAAGTGCCAAGTGTTATTGCTTGCAAAGCACTTGGGACTTGTTTTTATAATCCTGCATAAAACTAAACAACCTTATTCTGTATATAGGCTATCACCGCAGAACTGGATTCCCAATTGGCTGAAGCCAAGACCCGGCTGTCGACTTAGGAGACTAAAACAAAGAAAACTGAATCCAAGCTCCAATTGAGTGTATCTGAAGCAGAAAAACTGAGGACCAGTTTTAATGCAGAGAAAAAGTCTTGGGCCGATGAGAAGACTACCCTAACGCGGCGTGCTGCAATGGCCGAGGCGGCTCTGAAAGAAGTTACCGCTGAACTCACCGGTTTAAAGAACCGCGTGTCTCAAATGGTTTCTGCAATCTTCAGTGAGTCACCTTATTATCTACTTAAAGTCTATATTTGTCACCATAATGTAAACCGCCTGCTTAACTTATTGGAAATACCTCACAGGTCCCCGGAGCTCCAATATGAGTCAAGATAGTCTGATAAAGCTGAAGGCGGTTTACACTCTTGTGGAGCAATTGTACATTGGAGCTCAGCGGGATCTTGCCATTATCTCCCCAGCGAACCAAGGACCAAACTTATTGAGTGATGTAACGCCCCATATGTAACTTGCCATATTTGTATTCCAACTCTTCGGCACTAAGTTATGATATTCCCGCATTGTTGGGTTTTGTCTTCGTGTTGCTTTTGTGCTTGTCATGCATCTCATATCATGTCATCATGTGCATCACATTTGCATACGTGTTCGTCTCATGCATCCGAGCATTTTCCCCGTTGTCCGTTTTGCATTCCGGCACTCCTATGTCCTCCGGCGTCTCCTTTTACCTCTTTTCGTGTGCGGGTGTTAAACGTTCTCGGATTGGACCGAGACTTGACAAGCGGCATTGGTATACTACCGGTAGACTGCCTGTCAAGTTTCGTGCCATTTGGACTTCGTTTGATACTCCAACGGTTAACCGAGGAACCGTAAAGGCCTCGTGTGTGTTGCAACCCAACACCTCCCCAAAGTGGCCCAAAACCCACCTAAACCCCTTCCAACATCTCGGTCGTTCGATCACGATTGCGTGGCTGAAAACTGCACCTCATTTGGAGTCTCCTAGCTCCCTCTACCTATATATATATATATATATATATATATATATATATATATATATATATGCTCCTCTCCAAAATTTCCGGGCAAAACCCTACCCTAACCTTCCCCTCTCCGCGCCGGATGTGTCCGTCCGCCGCTGGACATGCCGCGCCGCCGCCCGTATCCAATCGCAGAGCGACACCTGTCGCCGTCCCGCCACCGACCGCGCCGGCCCGCCAGGCCCGACGCCAGCCCCCGCGAGCCCGCTCCCCTGCGCAGCTCGCGCCCGCCAGCCGCCACGCGCTTCCGCTGCCTGCGCCGCGCCCTGCCGCCCGAGCCTTCACTGCCGACTCGCCGCGCCGCCCGGCCGCCGCCTCGCCGTCCCGCCATCGCCGTTCGCTGCCACCTCGCGCCCGGCGTCAAGATTCGGCCACCGCTCCATGTTCTTCGTCATCGGACCTCCTCTCCACCATCTCCAGTGGCCACCTCCTTTTCCGGCGAGATTCCGGCGGAACTCCTAAAGCATGCCTCAGATCCAGATCCAGAGAGGGTTTACTTTTATTTTCCTCTAAGTCTCCATTTTGCATTATTTTTAGGCAACTTCATCATGTCATATCTTTGCATATGTAGCTCCGTTTTGGGCGTGTAGCATATCAAATTGTTCGTCTGGATATGCACTTCATTTCATTCCATTGCACCATGTTCATTTGATTTCATCTCGATGCCCTAAATGCTGTTACAATAGTGCTATGTAATGTTATTGTCTGTTTTCTTAACAGATTATGGACATTTTTCATTTTTGCAATGTTTAATGTGTGCCTCCTATGAACTTGAGCCCCACATGTGTTTTGGGCTATGCCATGCCATCTTTACAGGGGTGTATGCCATGTATTTTTGTGATCAATGTGGTGACTAGCACAAGAATGCAAAGTAGCTCTCGCGATGTTGCTGATTTTAGGGACTTAGAATTCTTCTAAGTCATTTCCCTGATGATATTTTTATGTCATGTATTTTTGTTGCTACAGAGTGATCCATGCCTCTTTTGAGCATGTTCAGTAAGGATGATTTTGAGATATTGTTATGCTCTATCCATCCATGTCTTTGTTTCGAATTATGGAGCAAGCTAGCATGACTCAATCGAGCTCTACTTTTACTATAAAATGTTCCTGGCAGATTGTTTACGTGTTAATCAATTTTGTCGAGGTTGTTGTAGTTGATCCATGCATGCTATGAGAGTGTTCTTGCCATGGTTAGCTACTTGAACATGTCTTCTTGCTGGGTGTATGCTTAGTTTGTCATGCAATGCCTTGTGGTGAGTGCATCAAGCTCGCAAACATGCCTACGTAACTCTGTTTTTGCCATGTCCAGTTTTCTGCAAAGTCTGAATCTGTTAACGAAACTTGCTATGTTTACATGGTTGCCATTGTATTTTCTGATCCCTTTTGGCTTATGGTCAGTAAAGGACTTTTGTTATATGCTTTGAGTAGCTTCATGCCATGCCTTGCTTTGCCATGATATATTCCTGTAGCATGTTGTTATCTTGCTCTAAACATTGCTTCCTGATGTTAAATCCTCACATGTTGTTATTTTCACTAAGTCTGTGAACTTGATATCTTTTGCATTTTTGCCATGCTTGTTTGAACCTGCTATTGTGTGATTCAGCCATAGCTCAGTGTTCATCTTTTGTCAAGAATCTTGAGTGGATCACTGCCATGTGCTTTGTTGCTATGTTAGAGTGCAGTAGCTTATTTTTCTTGATGCATTTAGATGGCATCGTGCGGTTAATCGCAGTTTGGTGTCATTATTGTTTTGCTTGCCATTTGCAAACCGTGCATCCGATTCCGGTGATCTTTATATCGATTTCGATTGAAATCAACTCATCTTTCCAGTGGCACTCTTGGTTTTCCAAGTTGATGCCTGGTTCAATCTTTGCCTTCCGAAGCACGCATATGCATTGCATATCACATCCCGCATATCATGTCATGTTTTGCATCATGTTGCTTGCGCATTGCACCGTGGTTGATTGTGTCTCCCTTTGCTTGTGTTCTTGCTTTGGGTAGAGCCGGGAGACGAGTACATGATCGAGGAACCCTTTGAGTACGCTTACGAGGATCAAGCTTACATCAACTCGGAGAACTTTGCAGGCAAGATGACCATACCCACGAAATCACTTCTATCTTTGCTTGCTAGTTGCTCGCTCTTTTGCCGTGCCTATGCTACGATACCTACCACTTTCTTTATTTTGCCTCCCATATTGCCATGTCAAGTCCCTAACCCACCTTGTCCTAGCAAACCGTTGTTTGGCTATGTTACCGCTTTGCTCAGCCCCTCTTATAGCGTTGCTAGTTGCTGGTGAAGATTGGAGTTTGTTCCTTGTTAGAACATGCTTATTGTTGGGATATCATTATTATATCTTGTTTACTTTAATGCATCTATATACTTGGTAAAGGGTGGAAGGCTCGGCCTTATGCCTGGTGTTTTGTTCCACTCTTGCCGCCCTAGTTTCCGTCATACCGGTGTTATGTTCCTTGATTTTGCATTCCTTACACGGTTGGGTTATAATGGGAACCCCTTGACAGTTCGCCTTGAATAAAACTCCTCCAGCAAGGCCCAACCTTGATTTTACCATTTGTCACCTAGCCTTTTTCCCTTGGGTTCCGTGGACTCAAGGGTCATCTTTATTTTAAACCCCCCGGCCAGTGCTCCTCTGAGTGTTGGTCCAAACTAGAGCCCCTTGCAGCGCCACCTCGGGGAAACTCGAGGGTTGGTTTTAGTTGTACGGATTTCTTATCCGGTGTGCCCTGAGAACGAGATATGTGCTGCTCCTATCGGGATTTGTCGACACATTCGGGTGGCTTTGCTGGTTTAGTTTTACCATTGTCGAGATGTCTTGTAACCGGGATTCCGAGTCTGATCGGGTCGTCCCGGGAGAAGGAATATCCTTCGTTGACCTTGAGAGCTTGTGATGGGCTAAGTTGGGACACCTCTGCAGGGATTTGAACTTTCGAAAGCCGTGCCCACGGTTATGGGAAGATGGGAATTTGTTAATGTCTGGTTGTAGAAAACTTGAAACTTAACTTAATTAAAATGAATCAACAGCGTGTGTAGCCGTGATGGTCTCTTTTCGGCGGAGTCCGGGAAGAGAACACTATCTCGAGTTATGCTTGAACGTAAGTAGTCTAGGATCACTTCTTGATCATAGATTCTCGACCATGCTTTGCCTTCTCTTCTCTCGCTCTCATTTGCGTATGTTAGCCACCATATATGCTTGTCCTTGCTGCAGCTCCACCTCATACCTTTTACATACCCATAAGCTTAAATAGTCTTGATCGCGAGGGTGTGAGATTGCTGAGTCCCCGTGACTCACAGATTACTTCCAGAACCAGTTGCAGGTGCCGATGATACCATTCCAGGAGATACGATTGAGCTCAAGTGGGAGTTCGATGAGGACTCAGGACGATACTATGTTTCCTGTCCAGACGATCAGTAGTGGAGCCCAGTTGGGGCGATCGGGGATCTTATGCATTTGGGGTTGTCTTTATTTTGGTTCCGTAGTCAGACCTTGATTGTATCTGAATGATTGTAATGCTATATTTATGTATTGTTTGAAGTGGCGATTGTAAGCCAACTATGTACCTCTTTCTTATTCAGTACATGGGATGTGTAAAGATTACCCCTCTTGCGACATTTCCTACAATGCGGTTATGCCTCTAAGTCATGCTCCGACACGTGGGAGATATAGCCGCATCGTGGGTGTTACAAGTGATGTCTTGAAGAAGTTGTCCATCTTACCCGCCAGGTTTCAGGAAGTCAAGCTTTCCTGTGTGAGAGCCGGGGCCGTAACTGCTTCGAGCCGCTCCAAAGCTTGGGTACCGGAGTTAGACCCGCAGACGTAGCTAAGGGGTACCCCAATTTTAAGGAAGATGGAAGTCCCTTTGATCAAGAAGACTTTGCTGCCTGTGTGAAAGAGATTCATCCTCATGCCACCATCATTGCTGAAGAAACCAATCTCACCAAGTATCAGCCGGGTTTTGATGCAGAAAATAAGAAGATGGCCACTCCTTCATATAAAGTGACTAACTTAATCCCGCCGGTTCGGCCGCACACTTTTGCCCCGGAAATTGACCCGTCTGGTCTGATTGATGATGAGGCTGAGTTCGTCGCCCTTAATGGCTTTGACTGGTCCAAACCCCATTTCCAGACGGTGGAGGAGGACGAACCGACAAGGGATGAGTCACAACCATCCATTCAACCCGGCCAGGATTCATGTGCCGCCGCCAGTCTATCATCTGCTATGTGTGAGAGTAAAAAACAATATTATCTTTTTTGGGCTCCAAGCGCCTTGTAATAGGCTAGCTTAAAACTTCATGTTCTGCTTATGCCGTCGTACATATTGTGTTTCGTACAACACTTTTGTCCGTCATATGAAGATATGCTTTACATCCCTTATAATATCAGTAGTTTTGAATCTGTTCCTGCATGCAATATAAAATTGTCCTGGCGGTTTATCACCGGACGGGTCATAACGCCCAATACACAACCATGGAAACCAACATAACTATATAATTAAGGGTGGATGCAAGCATAATTAAGGTTGGAAAACCTCTGATTGAAGAGACACAGATAAGCCTGTTATGAATTTTAACTTTGAAACACAACGGCAATATCATACCTGTGATCTTGAATTTGAACTGCCGATTTATGTGACCCGAACAGTAAGGGTGATAACCCAATCTTTAGAAGCCAACACTTCCATACGTATGATGACTATCATACACTAGCGATTTATCGTCAAAAACCAAGCCAAGTTAAATTGAAACCATACTTATACTTAGATGTAGACGAAAAGTCGCAGAATAAAAAACAAAGATTGTCTTTTAAAAACGCAAGTCAAATAAAAGAAAATTTTGGAGGCTTCTAATTCGAATATGATTAGTAAACCGGACCAAAGGGGTTATGCTAGGATACGATCATGTAGCCCCTAGTGGCTTTGGTGTTGTGCTGATCAAGAGGGTACCGACAGCTATGTTCTCTTTGGTTTGAATACGACCTATGTTTGATCAGGAAGCCCCCAAATGACCTTGAGAATTTTTTAATGACTCTGATTCAAATACGATCAAAGTGGGACCCAAAAGGGGTTAAGCTATGATTCGAATACGGTCAAGAAGCCCCCTAGTGAGTTTGGCATTGCACCAATCAAGAGGGTACCGACAGCTATCTTCTCTTTGGTTCGAATACGACCTATCTTTGAACAGGAAGCCCCCTAGTGATCATATGGTTTAACGGCTAGATTCAAATATGATCATGAGCCAAACCAAAGGGTTAAGCTAGATTTGAACACAATCAGCCCCCCAATTGGTCATTTTGAAATTATAATGATGAAGACATGTGATTATTGACAATGAAAAGGACAGAGGTCCTGCTTTATTACTTATCATAATATATACAATGTCAAAGTATGTACATCATGAGAGCCGGTGGCTCAATTATAGTAAGGACGAAGATGAGTGATATTCCATGGCCGGCGGGTCTCTTCTTCTGACTTACGCGAGTCTTTGTGCTCTCAAACATCGATAAGGTAGTATGACCCGTTGTTCAAGTTCCTGCTGACCACAAAAGGTCCTTCCCAAGGTGGGGATAATTTGTGTGCATCAGTTTGATCCTGGATGAGCCGGAGCACTAAGTCACCTTCTTGAAAGGTTCTGGACTTAACTCGGCGGCTGTGATAACGACATAGGTCCTGTTTGTAAATCGCCGAGCCGGCTGCTGCTAAGTCACGCTCTTCATCTAACATGTCAAGTGCGTCCTGACGGGCTTGTTCATTATCAGCTTCAACGTAAGCCGCCACGTGGGGTGAGTCATGACGGATGTCACTAGGCAAGACTGCCTCTGCTCCGTAAACCATGAAGAAAGGCGTATAACCCGTAGACCTGTTAGGGGTAGTATTGATGCTCCATATCACAGAGGGTAACTCGTCCACCAACAACCCAGCATTCGTTGTAAAGGAACCATAAGCCGGGGCTTGAGACCTTTCAAGATTTCCTGATTGGATCTTTCAGCTTGACCATTGGATTGGGGGTGAGCTACTGATGAAACATCAAGCCGGATATGCTCACGTTGGCAGAATTCCTCCATAGCACCCTTGGACAGATTAGTAGCATTGTCAGTTATAATGCTGTGTGGAAAGCCAAAACGAAAGATCACCTTTTCATCAATTGAACCTCCGTGGCTACATCACACTTACTAACCGGCTCTGCCTCAATCCACTTTGTGAATTTGTCAACTGCCACCAAAAGGTGTGTCTTTTTATCTTTGGATCTTTTGAAAGGTCCAACCATGTGAAGCCCCCAGACTGCAAACGGCCAAGTAATTGGAATCATCCGCAATTCTTGAACCAGCACGTGTGCCCGTCGTGAGAATTTTTGAAAACCATCATACCTACTGACCAGATCCTCCGCATCAGCGTGAGCTGTCAGCCAGTAAAAACCATGACGGAAGGCTTTCGCTACAAGAGACTTTGAACCGGCATGATGGCCACAATCTCCTTCATTGATTTAGACCGCCGGGTTATATGTCTAGCCAAGGTCTCATCCTCAAGCAACTCGCCCCGGGTCATATAAGACAAATATGGCACTGTCCAATCTGGGATGACGTGAAGAGCCGCCACCAATTGTGCTTCCGGGTCTGGAACAGCCAAGTCTTCCTCTATAGGCAACTTGACAGAAGGGTTATGCAGAACATCTAAGTAAGTGTTAGGTGGCACCGGCTTATGCTGAGCCCCCAGCCGGCTGAAAGCATCAGCCACTTCATTCTTTCTGCGATCAATGTGTTCCACTTGGTAACCCTTGAAGTGTCCAGCAATGGCATCAACTTCACGGTGATAAGCTGCCATGAGAGGATCTTTGGAATCCCACTTGCCTGATACTTGTTGAGCCACCAAATCTGAGTCACCAGAGCACCTTACCTGGCTCAAGCTCATCTCCTTAGCCATCCGAACACCATGGAGCAAGGCCCCATACTCAGGTGCATTGTTAGTACATGGAAACATCAACCATAGCACATAACAAAATTTGTCACCTCGAGGGGAAGTGAAAACAACTCCAGCCCCCGAGCCCTCTAACTGCCTGGACCCATCAAAATGAATAGTCCAATATGTGTTGTCCGGCTTCTCTTCAGGCATTTGCAGCTTTATCCAATCATTGATGAAGTCCACTAGTGCTTGAGATTTGATAGCAGTGTGTGGCACATACTTTAAACCATGAGGCCCAAGTTCAATGGCCCACTTGGCAACTTGTCCCATGGATTCTCTATTTTGAATGATATCTCCTAAAGGAGAAGAGCTAACCATAGTGATGGGATGACCCTAAAAGTAATGCTTAAGCTTCCGGCTCACCATGAACTCCCCATAAACAAGTTTATGCCAATGTGGATATCTCTGTTTGGACTCAATGAGCACCTCACTGACGTAGTAAACCGGCCGTTGAACCGGATATTCCTTGCCAGGCTCTTTGCACTCTACTACAATGGCCACACTGACAGCACGTGTGTTAGCAGCCACATATAACAATAATGGCTCCTTATCAATGGGAGCAGCAAGGACCGGCGGCTCAGCAAGTTGTCTCTTCATATCTTCAAAGGTAGTGTTAGCAGCATCACTCCAGACAAAATCATCTGTCTTCTTCATCATTTGATACAACGGTATTGCCTTCTGACCTAACCGGCTTATGAACCGGCTTAAAGCAGCAACACGACCCGCCAACCGCTGAACGTCATTGATGCACGCTGGCTTAGCCAAAGATGTAATTGCTTTTATTTTCTTCGGGTTAGCCTTGATGCCTTTGTTAGAAACCAAAAGACCCAAAAGCTTTCTCGCTGGCACTCCAAAAACGCACTTGGCCGGGTTAAGCATCATCTTGTAGACCCGGAGGTTATCAAAGATTTCCTTCACATCATCTATCATGGTCTCTTTCTCTCTGGACTTCACCACAATATCGTCCACATAAGCATGAACATTGCGCCCAATCTGATTGTGAAGACAGTTCTGCACACATCGCTGATAAGTCGCCTAGGCACTCTTAAACCCGAAAGGCATAGACACATAGCAGAAGGCTCCAAACGGAGTAATAAAAGCCGTCTTCTTCTGGTCCTTAACTGCCATCTTGATATGATGATAACTAGAATAAGCATCCAAAAAGCTCAAACGCTCACAACCCTCTGTAACATCAATGATTTGATCAATATGAGGGAGAGCGAAAGGATCAGCCGTACAAGCCTTGTTTAAGTCCATGTAATCCACACACATGTGCCAGGTGCCGTTCTTTCTAAGCACGAGCACTGGGTTGGCCAGCCACTCAGGATGAAACACTTCAATAATGAACCCGACCGCCAAGAGCCAGGACACTTCTTCACCAATGGCCTTGCGCCTCTCCTCATTGAACCGCCGAAGAACTGCTTGACCGGCTTAAATATTGGATCAATATTGAGAGTGTGCTCAGTGAGTTCTCTCGGTACACCCAGCATGTCAGAAGGTTTCCGTGGAAAGATGTCCCGGTTCTCATAGATGAACTCGATGAGCGCGCTTTCCTATTTGGGATCCAGATTAGCACTGATACTAAACTTCTTAGATGAGTCACCTGGAACAAAATCAACAAGCTTGGTGTCATCAGCCGACTTAAACTTCAGGACCGGCTCATGTTCCGTTGTTGGCTTTTTCAAAGATGTCATGTCCGCCGGGTCAACATTGTCTTTGTAAAACTTTAACTCCTCTGCTGCACAAATAGATTCAGCGTAAGCAGCATCACCTTCCTCACATTCCAAGGCTATCTTCCGACTCCCATGCACTGTGATGGTGCCCTTACGACCCGGCATCTTAAGCTGCAAATAAACATAACACGGCCGTGCCATGAACTTGGTATAAGCCGGTCTTCCAAATAGGGCGTGATACAGGCTCTTGATTTTAACCACCTCAAAAGTTAACTTCTCAGCCCTAGAATCATGCTCATCTCCAAAGGCTACTTCCAGTTCAATCTTGCCCACTGGGTACGCCGACTTACCGGGCACCACTCCATGGAAAATAGTGTTTGACGTTTTAAGATTTTTGTCAGTCAACCCCATGCGACGGAAAGTCTCATAATAGAGGATGTTGATGCTACTGCCTCCGTCCATGAGTACTTTAGTCAATTTATATCCACCAACTTAAGGTGCCACCACCAAGGCCAGGTGACCCAGATTGTCAACCCGGGGGGTGATCTTCCCTACTCCATAGAATAGGCTGCTCGGACCATCTCAAATAACAAGAGACTGCCGGCTCAACAGCATTCACCGCCCTCTTATGAAGCTTCTGGTCCCGTCTGCACAAACTGGTGGTGAACACATGATACTGTCCACTATTCAATTGCTTTGGATTGCTCTAGTATCCAGATTGCTGCTGCTGACCTCCCTGGCCAGATTGCTAATTATAGCAACCTTAATTTCCTTGATAGCCTTGAAAATTAGAATTTGAACCGCCGCCCGGACCATGAAAACCGCCGCCCGGCCCATGATTGATATTGAACATGTTAGAGTTCTTGAAAGCCATCATGATCGTACAGTCATTCCATAGGTGAGTGGCCGATTTCTGCTGAGTACCGTGTCGTGGACATGGCTCATTTGACAGCTGCTCAAGAGTGGGACTTGTCCCGCCGGACCAAGGAGGTGGCCTCCCCTTACGTTGCTGATTGTTGCCCTGTGCATTAGTGTTAGCCACAAACTCCGAGCTACCGTCAGCCTTACACTTATTATTACCTCCTTGATTCGCCGGGTTATGCTGATGACCCTTGCCGTTCTTCTTCTCCTTCCCTGTCTTCTCCTCGTCAGACTCGGGATCATTGGTACTATCAGAGTCGACATACTTGACTAGAGCTGCCATCAGCTGTCCATCTTATTAGATGAATGTATGCGGAAAACGGCAATTTTTCTCCAACATCAAGACTACAGAGCCAGCATCCATCTTATTAGATGAATGCATTATGGCTTTGACCCGGCGCACCCAATGGGTCATGGATTCACCTTCCTCTTGTTTACAATTAGTCAAATTCACAATTGACATGGGCTGCTTGCAGGTGTCTTTGAAATTCTGAATAAGACGGGCTTTTAATTCTGCCCATGAACCAATGGAATTGGGTGTCAGACCCTTCAACTAGGTGCGGGCCGTTCCATCCAACATCATGGTGAAGTACTTGGCCATTGCCGCGTCACTGACCTCTAGTAGTTCCATGGCCATCTCATAACTTTCAATCCACACCCCTGGCTGTAAATCGGCCGTGTAATTGGGCACCTTTCAAGGCCCCTTGAAATCCTTGGGCAAAGGCTCATTACGCAAAGCCGGTACCAAGCAAGGGATGGATAGAGGTCGTCAGATGAACCGGGAAAGACTATTGAGCCGCCCGCTGAGCTGGCTGCTCAGCTGCCTGTTGAGTCACCCGCTCAACCTCTTGGCGGATCCTGTCCTGGCCAACCAAGTTAAGAGCCCCATTACGTGCCGGGTCATGCCCGCACGGCTGGTCACGACGCTGAGCGTTGATTGAAATGGTTGCTGAATCTACGTGCCTGCTATAACTCGGGCTCCGGCTTGGGCGAGGGGTCGAATGAATCCTGTCTCGACTATAAGAATATGCCTCCTGCTGCGCCATAGCTGTCTGAGGAAGTTCTCTGACCCTTCGGGTTTCAATCGCTGTTGGAGAGTCACCCTCCGCTGGGAGAGCCGCCAGTTGCGCCGCCGCAGCGATCATGTTCTCCAAAGGTTTAGAATAATGACCCGGTGGTGTTGGTACATAAGGAGGTGGAGCAGTATTCATACGAGGAGGTTCCATCACCCGTGGCTGAACCGGCGCCCCATCCCCGGGCGTTGCCACCCGGTTTACCTCCGGCGGGTTACTAGGGCCTGCACCGGGTGTGCAGAAGAGGTTTCTAGGATCATAAGTCAGAGGCAGACGTGATTGAGCCTTGTGGTGTCTTCTCCTCATGACCTTATTTGATGCGTTCAGATCCATCGTAAGATGGGAAGCCTCTGATTGAATCTGCTGAGCTCGAGCATCCAAAGCCGCCCGCTCCGCGGCCATCCTGACATCCTCCGCTGCTAGGTTTTCCTTGGCTTGTACTACCTCTTCACGTAACCATGCCACTTCTGCATCATGCTGAGCTTGATCCGCCGGGTTAACCACGACACTTAACAGGGCTGTCATCCTATCCATGAGATCCATCAGTACCTGAGTCGGCGGGCGCGTAGGGCCTCCTGCCCCGGCCGCCATCGACCCGGAGGTTATCGCTGCCGCAGCCGTAGAGTTTTGAACGGGCTGCGTGCCAGTCATGAAGATCCCTACCCTGCTTGGCAGCTCAAAGGGGTCCGGAATACTGATGCCATCGGAACAGCCCCCAAGCCCACAATCTTGCACTTGATATAATGAATCCATCTCATCTATGGATGATCCACCGTCAGAGCACCTGGTCGTCTCACCGCTAGACACAGATCCTTCAGAAAATTCTCCTCCATGGATGTAGCCCACGATGGCACGCTTCATGGCGGGCTGAGTCCGGGCGGGTCTCGCGCGCTAAGCCGTCTCGATGATGTCGGTGCAGATGTTCGGCTCAGGGCCTGGCACACCAATCTGGCCGATGAAGACGTGGATTCTGCCGAAGGAGGCCCGGTACCCATAGTCAATTGAGCCGACGTCAGGGCCCCAGCCAACATCGTCGATGTAGATCTTGTCGTGATGACTCTTGGTCATCCAGCCCACAACGTATCCCTTGAGCCCTTCGAAGTTGCCCTTCAAGAACCCAAATCCACCGTGCAGGCCCCAGGTGGGCGCCAACTATCGTGGAACTGTCACGGCAGATGTCCTAGTGAAAGGACTTAATCGTGGAGCCATCGCAACTAGGAAGCTTAAAGGGGTTTAACGGGATAAAGGACACGAGGAATTATACTGGTTCAGCCCCTTGCGGTGAAGGTAAAGGCCTAGTCCAGTTTGAGGTGGTATTGCTAGGGTTTTGATGACCAGAGAGATAATACGCTTAACCTGGCTCTCGATCTGTTGTCTCTTGCCCTATGCCACCGCCGGGTCGTCCCCTTATATACACGGGTTGACACCCTGCGGCCTTCAGAGTCCCGGCCGACTCATACAACGTGTCTGGCTCGGTGTATCTTACATGCCTTACATTTCAAGTCTATTCATACATGGTGGTTTATACTTACGGGCCTTAAGACACCTCTGGTCTTGGGCCTATCATAAGCCTAACTGTGAACCGCCACCTTGTATACTCTTGGGCTTCATACAGGTGAACCGCAATTGTGGTTGACCTGGGCCCTCCTGGGCGGGTCATATCTAGTAGTCATATCCCCAACACAGCCCCTCCTGGGCGGGTCATACCTAATACTTATATCCCCAACATTAGGCCCCAGGTTGACTTGAACTTGTTCATGTCAATCTTCAACACTTAGAAAAATCCTTCCTCCTCTTATTGTGAAGTATTGTAACCCTCCATGACGTCGCGTCCGAAAGTTGCGATAACCCAACATGATGTCATCTGCAATTAATGTTATATAGAATCCAAATCTTAATAAATCTCTTTCTTTACTAACTCTACGAAAATCGTGGCACCCGTGTCGACACATATCCATTTTACTGTTCCTCGATTCCCGCGCCTACCGTTTGTACTTCCAAGCCTATAAATAGGGCCATAGAGTCACCTTCCATTCTTCTCCCTTCCCTTCTCGCCTTATTCCTCCTCATGACACATCGACTCACACGAGCTCCGCCGTCATCAACCTTCATCATCGACCTCAACTCCGGCCGCTGCATCACCCTGATCAGACCAGAAAACCGTGGTGCCACTCCGCTGCCCTGACAGCATCGGTAAGCCATACCTTCTTTCGCCATAGATCTGCCATTAGGTTTTGTCGATGTTCGTCGCCGCCCTTCTTTCTCTTCGTTTTGATCCATGGATTAGATCCGAAAACCACATGAATCTTGCGGGGTAGTAGTTTTAGCACATGTTTCTAATACTAGAATATATCTTCACCGCAACAGATCTCTTCTAGGGCTCCTCTGCTTTTCCACTGCCGCCTCTTTATATTTCGAATTTATTCCCTTTTCTATACAGCGATAGATCCAAATTTATAGCCTCAATCCGTAGAATTTGTTTGTCCTAATACTTAGCAAATTTTTACTCTTGGTAGATCTTGAATGCCTTTAGTCATGGCGGCTTATTCTGCCGGTTTATCGTTACTTCATATATCATTTGCCCTTACTTAAACCGCCATTCTGAACATGCATTGCAATTGTTGACTTGTATCCCACTAATTAATTTGAGCCGGCAAATTATTTCTTGTCTTTAGGTTGTCCTTTCACCATGCCGCCCAAGACAATTACGACCTGTAATTGGGTTCCTTCCACCGTTACTGAGAGCACCTTGAAGGACTTTGTTACCGTTGGATTTTTGCCGGATAAAAGTGTCATGCATTATCATGCTCCTGACCCAAGCGAAGAGAGACCTCAGCCAAAGGACAGTGAAGTTATCGTATTTATTGATCATATGAACCGGGGCTTCTCGCCACTCGACTCTAAGTTCTTTAGAGATATCCTGCACTTCTTCAAGCTCCATCTCCAAGACATTGGACCCAATTCCATATCAAACATCTGTAACTTCCAAGTATTTTGTGAGGTATACCTTCAAGAAGAGCCTAGTGTTGAGCTTTTCAGGGAATACTTCTACCTGAACCGGCAGAATGAGTTCACAAATGGGCCCAACTTGGAACTTGGCGGGATTTCAATTCAACGCAGACGAGATGCCATCTTCCCTCAAGTAGCTCTGCCAAGCCATCCCAAGGACTGGAACCAAACATGGTTCTACTGCAAAGATATCTCGTCGTCTGATGAAAATCCGTTGTCAGGTTATCGTGCTGAGCGTCTTGACTCAAATTACCAACTCCCTGATAAACTTACCGCCACCGAATGCAAGAAACTTGTCCCTACAATCAGCAAAGTTCAAGACTTGCTAGGAAGCGACTTAACTAGAGTCAACTTAATCCGCTGCTGGGTCTCATGGCGGATCATACCCTTAAACCGCCGATCCGTCTTGATGTGTACATATACCGAAGGAACAAATGATCCCTTACGCCATAGCTCTCTACGACTGACTGAAGAGGGCATCGTTGAGATGGCCACCATGCTTGTAAATAGCAAATATGAAGACTGCAGCAAATTGGGTTTGAATCCTTTCTGCAAGCTTAACTCGGCGCTGGAGGTAAATCTTGTGCTTTCTTTTTCCTTCAGCACTTAAACATTGCATGAACTCCAATATGTTATCCTTCCACAGGCTAAATCCGATTTCTGGAAGGCCAAATATGACAATGATGCTGCCAAAAAGGCTAAAACTGCTGCGAGAGCCGCCAAAAAGACCATCAGGAGGTCTAGGAAGAAACCAAGCACCACTGAATTGCTGAAGTTGGATGAAACCTCTGAGTCGGAGGTAGCCCTTGACTCTCTTGGCTTGTTTTTTAACAACTTTATTTACACTAACTATTGCCAGGATGACACGGGAGCCAACCAAGCACTCGAAGTAGAGGTAACTACTATTTCCTCCGACTCAGAACCTTTACCAAGGCAGAAACTTCGGCGGGTAACCCGGAAAGCAAGGTTTTCACACCCCTTGGCTTATTTAGATCCTCATTTTCTCTTAAAATGATAGCAACATGAGAGCCGCCGCCAGACCCGGACCGATGGAGGTGAAGATTTATCCTCAGGTTTACCAAACACTCCTCGAAAACACCAAAATGAGGTTCTTTTCAACCTTAACTCTTGTATTTACCGGCGAGTTACTTTCGTTAACCACTCAATTTTGATTCCATCTTTGCAGGAGATTTCCCGTTCCTCCTCTAGCGATTCATCACAGACTCAACTGTCGGCTTTCAAGACTGCCCCTGGGTAATAATAAGTATCTTTCTTCTCTACCTTTATATCTTTATCATTATACTGACTTGTCCAAATTCTTTTTAGCGGTCAAGCAAAACCCAACAAGAAAGCAAAGGCAACAAAGCCGGCCGAGGGTCCGAAAGCCACTGAAACGGAACAGCCAACCATTGTACCAGAACATCCTGAACAGCCAGAAGATCCTGCTCTCAATGCTCATACCTGAAATACCTGAGCTGTCTGTTGACGAAACCACTATTGATCCGTCAAGTATTGAACCGTCAGGCTCAGCTAACCCGCTAGAGACTCATGGTGATGACGTTTTAATCACTGGCACCCGATTTACTGAACAGGGGAATCCAACTATACTAGCGAGACACTCTGCCAAACAAGAAGTCATGGAAAGATGGAAAGTGAGGTTTGATGTCTCCCACTATGCTCAACTGCGTACTAGTGAAGTATTATCTGGTTATGTCAGTCAAGTGCATTCCAGTCATGACTTGGAGATTGAAATGGTTAAACAAATGCACCAGAAGTATGAGGTACATCATCCGGCTTATATATATCCTGCCAGCCCCCAAGTCTTGTGATTATCATAAACTTGAATAATATGTAGACTTGAAATATTTACAAGCTTCTGTCCTAGATTCCCTCCAAGTCCGGTTTAAAAACTTAAACCAGATGCTGATGACAGCATAACTTTGCATTTGTAGTCCCCAAGGGTCGGTTTAATCAGTATGAATGAGCCAGTCCTATTAATCATTGTGTAAAAGAATAGAACTTAACTGCAGTGGCCCCATGAGTCGGCTGGGACTATCAACAGCACACCCGGCTCATCCTTAGGAAGAAACAAGCAATATGCATTATCCCTCAAGTGCCAAGTGTTGTTGCTTGCAAAGCACTTGGGGCTTTTAGAAAGAGCCGATTCCTTTGAAAAATTGTGTTGACAGACATTAGCCCCCAAGTGCCAAGTGTTGTTGCTTGCAAAGCACTTGGGACTTGTATTGTTGTAATCCTCCATGAAACTTGATGAACTTATGCTGTATGCGGGCTGCTACTACTAAATTGGAAACTCAACTGTCCGAGGCCAAGACACGGCTGGCGGCTCAGGATACTGATACCAAAACGGCTGAATCAAAATTTCAGTTTAGTGTGTCTGAAGCCGAAAAATTGAAGACCGGCTTTACTGCGGACAAAGAGGCTTGGGCTAAGGAAAAGACTACCCTGATTCAGGGTGCTGAGAAAGCAGAGGCAGCTCTTGAAGAAGTGACCACTGAACTCACCGGTTTAAAGAACTGTATGTCCCAGATGGTTGGTGCTATATTTGGTGAGTCACCTTGTTATTTATCCAAAGGAAGTATTTTGTCGTCATAATGTAAGCCGCCCCTTAACCAATTTGTTTACACATTTTAAGGTCCCAGGTGCAGTAATCTGAGCCAAGACACACTGGTGAAGCTCAAGGCAGTTTATACGCTTGTTGAGCAATTGTACACTGGAGCTCAGCGGACTCTCGCTACTATCTTCCCAACAAATCAAGGACCGAATATGTTAAGTGATGTCTTGAATAAACTCTCGATCTTACCCACCAGGTTTTAGGAAATCAAACGGTCTTGTGCTAGAGTCGGAGTTGTAACAGCCTTGAGCCGTGCCAAAGCCTGTGTACCTGAACTAGACCCGGCAGACGTAGCTAGCGGGTATCCTAGTCTCAAGGAAGATAGAACCTCTTTTGACCAGCAAGACTTTGCTGCCTATGTCAAAGGGATTCACCCACATGCAACAATTATTGCTGAAGAGACCAACCTCACCAAATATCAGCTGGGTTATGATGCAGATAATCAGAAGCTGACTCCTTCGTATAAAGTGATGGACTTAATTCTGCCCATTCGTAAGCACACTTTCGCCCCTGATATTGATCCATCTGATCTGATTGATGACAAAGCTGAATTCATCGCCTTGCGTGGCTTTGACTGGTCCAAACCCAACTTCCAGATGGTGGAGGAGGAAGACGAACCGGCAAGGGATGAATCGCAACCTTTGAGTCAGCCATGCCAAGATTCATGAACTGGGGCTGGTTTATCATCTGCTGATTGCGAGACTTAAAAACAATTATCCTTTTGGGCACCAAGCGCCTTGTAATAGGCTAGCTTTAAACTCTTATTTTGCTATCCCATCGTGCATATTTCGCTGTTCATGATACAACTTATCTGCCATGCGAAGATATGCCATATATGCTTTATGATATTATCAATTTTGAATCTGTTCCTACATACAACAGGTGAAAAGTGTCATGGCGGTTTACCGCTGGACGGGTTATAATGCCCCGATATAAACTATCATAATTTATAACCAAGGCTGGACTGAAGAAACACCGGATATTATCTCATACAGGCGACTTATAGTCAAAAGCCATGCCGGGTTAATATACACTGGTGATTTATAATCATAAAGCTTTATAAGTCTTATCAAATAAACCTCAACAAGAAAGAAACTATCGAATAAAAAACCAACGAGAAATGAGGCTTTTCATGGGCCGCCGGGCTGAAAAACGAGGCTTTTCATGGGCTGCCAGGCCACTAAGTTAAACCGTTTTACAAACCTATAAGATGGACCTCACATTAAGCAATCGTCGTTTTAACTTTGACAAGTTCAGGGTCTGCATAAGATTGACTTGTCAAACATTCGACAGGTCATTCCAGGATTACCTGGGCGGAGTGGCTTGCTTAAAAGGCAGGATAACCTGGGGTTTTAGGTGAATACACCTGGCTTCCAAGCCTGGCTTTTAAGACTATTACAAGGGTTATACAAACTCTTTGTTCTTTAGAACAAAAAAGCCCCCAAGCATTAAAATCAAACGATCCTCTTTTCAAAATTCAAGGACTCGAACATGAAAATAATGAAATCCCCAACTCTCTCAGTGGGTCCTTGAGTTGCGTAGAATTTCTAGGATCAACCAAAATGCAATAAAATATGATATGCAATGATGATCTAATGTATAACATTCCAAATTGAAAATTTGGGATGTTACAGTAAGCAGCTTCACCGAGGTCTTCCATTGAAAAATCCTTATTCAAATATCCTTTTATGCTATTCGGAAATTCTACATCATTTCCATTCAACAATATGTCATCCACATATAATATCACAAATGCTACAGAGCTCCCACTCACTTTCTTGTGAATACAGGCTTCACCATAAGTCTGTATAATGCTTTGATCACCTTATCAAAGTGTATATTCCAACTCCGAGTTGCTTGCACCAGTCCATAGAAGGATCGCTGGAGTTTGCACACTTTGTCAACACCTTTAGGATCGACAAAACTTTTTGGTTGCATCATATACAACTCTTCTTTAAGAAATCCATTAAGGGATGCAGTTTTGACGTCCATTTGCCAGATTTCATAATCATAAAATACGACAATTGCTAACATGATTCAGACCGATTTAAGCATCGCTACGGGTGAGAAAATCTCATCATAGTGAACCCCTTGAACTTGTCGAAAACCTTTTGCAACAAGTAACATTACCATCATTGTCAGTCTTCTTCTTGAAGATCCATTTATTCTCTATGGCTTGCCGATCATCGGGCAAGTCAACCAAAGTCCTTAATTTGTTCTCATACATGGATCCTATCTCAGATTTCATGGCCTCAAACCATTTTGTGGAATCTGGGCTCATCATCGCTTCCTCATAGTTCATAGGTTCGTCATGGTCTAGTAACATGACCTTCAGAACAGGATTACCTTACCACTCTGGTGCGGAACGTGCTCTAGTTGACCTATGAGGTTTGGTAGTAACTTCATCCGAAGTTTCATGATTATTATCATTAGTTTCCTCTTTAGTTGGTATAGGCATCACTGGAACTGATTTCTGTGATGAGCTACTTTCCAATTCGAGAGAAGGTACAATTACCTCATCAAGTTCTACTTTCTTCCCACTCACCTCTTTCGAGAGAAACTCCTTCACTAGAAAGGATCCATTCTTAGCAACAAAGATCTTGCCTTCGGATCTATGATAGAAGGTGTACCCAATAGTTTCTTTTGGGTATCCTATGAAGACGCACTTCTCCGATTTGGGTTCGAGCTTATCAGGCTGATGCTTTTTCACATAAGCATCACAACCCCAAACTTTAAAAAATGACAGCTTAGGTTTCTTGCCTCACCACAGTTCATACAGTATCGTCTCAACGGATTTAGATGGTGCCCTATTTAAAGTGAATGCAGTTGTCTCTGATGCATAACCCCAAAACTATAGTGATAAATCGGTAAGAGACATCACAGGTCACACCATATCTAATAAAGTACAGTTACGATGTTCGGACACACCATTACGATGTGATGTTCCAGGTGGCGTGAGTTGTGAAACTATTCCACATTGTTTTAAATGAAGGCCAAACTCATAACTCAAATATTCGCCTTCGCGATCAGATCATAGAAACTTTATTTTCTTGTTATGATGATTCTCCACTTCACTCTGAAATTCTTTGAACTTTTCAAATGTTTCAGACTTGTGTTTCATTAAGCAGATATACCCATATCTGCTCAAATCATCTGTGAAGGTTAGAAAATAACGATACCCACCGCAAGCCTCAACACTCATCGGACCGCATACATCGGTATGTATTATTTCCAATAAGTCAGCGGCTCGGTCCATTGTTCCGGAGAATGGAGTCTTAGTCATCTTGTCCATGAGGCATGGTTCGCAAGCATCAAATGATTCATAATCAAGTGATTCCAAAAGTTCATCCGCATGGAGTTTCTTCATGCGCTTTACACCAATATGACCTAAACGGCAGTGCCACAAATATGTTCCACTATCATCAACTTTGCATCTTTTGGCATCAATATTATGAATATGTGTATCACTACGATCGAGATTCAATAAACCATTCACATTGGGTGTATGACCATAGAAAGTTTTATTCATATAAACAGAACAACAATTATTCTCTGACTTAAATGAATAACCGTATTGCATTAAACATGATCTAATCATATTAATGCTCAACACAAACACGAAATAACATTTATTTAGGTTCAATTCTAATCCCGAAGGTAGAGGGAGTGTGGGATGGTGACTGTATCAACCTTGGAATTACTTCAACACACATCGTCACCTCGTCCTTATCTAGTCTCTGTTTATTTTGCAACTCTTGTTTCGAGTTACTATTCTTAGCAACTGAACCAGTATCAAATACCGAGGGGTTGCTATAAACACTAGTAAAGTACACATCAATAACATGTATATCAAATATACCTTTTTTCACTTTTCCATCCTTCTTCTCCGCCAAGTATCTAGGGCAGTTCCACTTCCAGTGACCATTTCCTTTGCAGTAGAAGCACTTAGTTTCAGGCTTGGGTCTAGCTTTGGGCTTCTTCATGGGAGTGGCAACTTTCTTTCCATTCCTTTTGAAGTTTCCCTTTCTTTCCCTTGCCCTTTTTCTTGAAACTAGTGGTCTTGTTAACCATCAACACGTGATGCTATTTCTTGATTTCTACCTTCGCTGATTTGAGCATTGCGAAGAGCTTGGGAATCGTTTTCGTCATCCCTTGCATATTATAGTTCATCATGAAGTTCTAGTAACTTGGTGATAGTGACTAGAGAACTCTGTCAATCACTTTCTTATCTGGAAGATTAACTCCCACTTTATTCAAGCGATTGTAGTACCCAAACATTCTGAGCACAGGCCCACTAGCTGAGCTATTCTCCTCCATCTTGTAGGCAAAGTACTTGTCAGAGGTCTCATACCTCTTAACATGGGCATGAGTCTGAAATATCATTTTCACCTCTTGGAACATCTCATATGCTCCATGGCGTTCAAAACATTTATGAAGTCCCGGTTCTTAGCCGTAAAGCATGGTGCACTAAACTATCATGTAGTCATCATACCAAGCTTGTCAAAACATTCATAACATCTGCATCTGCTCCTGGAATAGGTTTGTCACCTAGTGGTGCATCAAGGACATAATTCTTTTGTGCAGCAATGAGGATAATCCTTAGATTACGGACCCAGTCCGCATCATCGCTAATATCATCTTTCAACTTAGTTTTCTCTAGGAACATATCAAAAATAAAATAGGGGAGCTATATGCGAGCTATTGATCTACAACAGAGATATGCAAATACTATTAGGACTAAGTTCGTGGTAAATTAAGTTCAATTAATCATATTACTTATAAACTCCCACTTAATAGATGTCCCTCGAGTCATCTAAATGATCACATGATCTATATCAACTAAAACATGTCTGATCATCACGTGAGATGGAGTAGTTTTCAATTGTGAACATCTCTATGTTGATCATATCTACTATATGATCCACATTCGACCTTTCGGTCTCTAGTGTTCTGAAGCCATGTCTGTACATGTTAGGCTCGTCAAGTTTAAGCCGAGTATTCCGCATGTGCAAAACTGTCTTGCACCCGTTGTATGTGAATATGGAGCTTATCACACCCGATCATCACATGGTGTCTCAGCACGACGAACTGTTGCAACGGTGCATACTCAGGGAGAACACTTATACCTTGAAATTTTAGTAAGGGATCATCTTATAATGCTACCGCCGTAATAAGCAAAATAAGATGCATAAAAGATAAACATCACATGCAATCAAAATATGTGACATGATATGGCCATCATCATCTTGTGCCTTTGATCTCCATCTCCAAAGCACCGTCATGATCTCCATCATCACTGGCTTGACACCTTGATCTCCATCATAGTGTCGTGGTCGTCTCACCAACTATTGCTTCTACAATTATCGCTAACTCATAGTGATAAAGTAAAGCAATTACATTGCGTTTGCATTTCATATAATAAAGCAACAACCATAAGGCTAATGCCAGTTGCCGATAACTTTTACAAAACACGATCATCTCATACAATAATGTATATCACATCATGTCTTGACCATATCACATCACAACATGCCCTGCAAAAACAATTTAGACGTCCTCTACTTTGTTGTTGCAATTTTTACTTGGCTGCTATGGGCTTCTTAGCAAGAACTGTACTTAACTATGGATCAAAACCACAACGGTGATTTATCAAGTTGGCTGTTTTAACCTTCAACAAGGACCAGCCGCAGTCAAATTCGATTCAAATAAAGTTGGAGAAACAGACACCCTCCAGCCACCATTATGCAAAACTAGTTGCATGTCTGTCGGTGGAACCGGTCTCATGAACGTGGTCATGTAAGGTTGGTCCGGACGCTTCATCCAACAATACCGCCGAATCAAAATAAGACATTGATGGTAATCAATATGATGATCACCGCCCATAACTCTTTGTGTTCTACTCGTGCATATCATCTATGCATAGACCTGGCTTGGATGCCACTGATGGGGAACGTAGAATGCAATTTCAAAAAAAAATCCTACACTCACGGAAGATCTATCTAGGAGATGCATAGCAACAAGAGGGGGAGAGTGTGTCCACGTACCCCTCGTAGACTGAAAGCGGAAGCGTTTGACAATGCGGTTGATGTAGTCGAAGTTCTTCTTGTTCCAACTGATCAAGCACCGAACGTACGACACCTCCAAGTTTTGCAAACGTTCATCTTGATGATGTCCCTCAAACTCCTGATCCAGCAAAGTGTCGAGGGAGAGTTCCGTCAGCACGACGGCGTGGTGATGGGGATGGTGAAGTGATCCGCGCAGGGCTTCGCTAAAGCACTACGGGAATAGGACCCGAGGCATAAATTGTGGAGGGGGGAGACGCACATGGCTAACAGATATTGTTGTGTGTTCTAGGCACCCCCTCCCCAAGTATATATAGGTGGGAGGGAGGTAGGAGCAGCCATAGGAGGTGCCCAAGTAGGAGCAATCCTACTTGGAGTCCCTCCCAAGCCGCGCGCCCCCTGCCATATATAACCGAGGTGGAAAGAAAGAGGGGGGCGAGGGAAGGAAGTAGGAATCCCAATCCACACTTTACTTGCACTACAAAAAAATACACTTCCATGATGATACGTGTTTGTCACAGTAGGTCGCGTTTTTTGTCATGCATGTACATCCATGACAAATTTATGACAGAATCAAGATAGTCATACCTGTGCTGTCGTAGAAGTGTTCCATGACATTACCAAAATTATCATCACGGAAGTGTCCACTTCCATGACGATAAATCGCATGTCATAGAAGTGCTTTTGTCAAGGGTGATCGACACGTGGCATCCACCATAACGGAACGCCGTTAAGCTATCGGGTCGGGTTTTGGATCCGATAACCCGTTAACAGCCCCGATCAATGGGAAATTTCCATGTGTAAAATTCTTATTGGCCGGACGAAACATGTGTCAGCTCGTTAGTGGGTCAGATAGGCGCCTATGATACGTTGACACGTGGCACGACCCAACAGAGGCCCATTCCTGTGAAAAGGCCGGCCCGTTTGACTTAGTCAAAAGGTGGCAGGCCGGCCCATGGAAAGCCTGTTAACAACATGTTCGCATATAGCCCAGTTACAGCCCGCTAACCCAAGGCCCGTTACGCCCTATCCGAATTAGGCCCAGTAGCGTCATCTGGGCCATCCAATATGATTCCAGCCCGTTTTCACTTCTGGCCCATGTATGGCCCATGACATCTTTCGACCCATATGAGGCCCTATGTAACTCTTGGCCTATTAACGGCCTATGGTGAAACTGGCCCGTAATGAATAGTGTATCACTTTACACCCATTAACGGCATGTGGTGAAACTGGCCTGTAATGAACAGTGTATCACTTTATACCCATTAATGGCCCATTATTCTGCTGGGCCGTTTCTAGCCCATGTTATCTTTCGGCCTTCTCAGAGCCCATTTATTCTTGGGCTCATTTCCAGCATTCGTTTACTTACGGCCCGTTACTGTCATTTTTTGCTTGTGGGCCAAATTCAACCCGTGGTTACAGTCGGCTCATTTGTGGTCCGTTAGTATGTTGGGCCATTTTCATAGCGTCATCAAATACAGCCTATTAACGATGGCCCATTACGGTCGGCCCATGAACGTATGATTCCAACTCTAGCCCGTTTAAGGCCATAATGCGGCCTGTTATTGGCCCATGTTTGGCCAATCGATCATACGGCCCGTATAAGGCCCATTGATGATACGACCCGTAGAAGGCCCATTGTTTCTATGGCCCGTAGAAGGCCTACTGTTTCTACGGCCCATAGAAGGCCCACTATTTCTACGGCCCGTAGGAGGCCCAGTGTCACTACAGTAAATATTAGCCCATGGTTATAGTGGCCTAGTTTTAAAAAATAGGTTATTGCAGCCACTAGTTAACCACGGAAAAAGAACTGCAATGACTACAAGAAAACAAATAAACAAGACAACAAGGAAATAAATAAGCAAGCAACTAACGCTAGGATATCGCGGCTATTACACATATTACATCCACTGGGCATCAAAGTTCGCCACCAGTGCAAATATAGGGAACAAAGCAGCATATCATATACACTGGCCGTCAAAATTGGCCACCAGTGCAAATAAACGCGGCAGCAAAACAAGAGCATAACTGAAACAACTTCAGAAGATCTCAAGAAACGTTATCCTGGGTATCCACCATGCTGGCAATAAGCTTAGCAAGCTGATTAGCTTTGTCCTGTTTGGCGCTAAAATCCTCCAACGCTTGCTGTTGCACCAGAAAGTATGCATCTGAATGCTCCAGGGACTTCCGCAGTCCTTCCGCTTCTTGTCGCAGCACAACTGATCGATGTCTTTCAGCTTGTAGTTGAGACTCAAGAAACGGAACTGATTCAGACAATGAGTTTGAATAGCTTGTGCAAGCGGTAGTGGCCAGTAACTCCAACACTAAACCAAGACAAGATGTGTCACTATCCTGAACCTTATCCCCATTACTTCCTTTACCGTTGCTTAATAAGGCACTCTTCCCCAATATTCTGTCAGCAATCTAAAAGAAGAAACAAGCAGACACATAACAAGTTTAGCATGTACTAGTATATGAAACTCATTTCGGTGAACCAGTTCATTAGTAAGGTGGGAAGGATTAAACTACCAAGTCTTCTATTGCCAAGTACTAGTACATAATAAAAGCATAAAACAAACATATATATATATGTCCTATGGTAGCAATGGAATCTTAAATTAGAACAATTGTTCTTCAGGTTTAGGCACTTGTTCTACATGAACAGAGTACAGTAAGACGCATAGAAAATGAGCTCATAGACCTTACCACATTCTTGGTTTGGGACCAGTACAGAACAAGGCGTTCCCAGTCATCGTCCAGTAAATGTGTCTTAGGAGAACATAAGGGAATTTGATGAGTTTCTTTGCCGGTGAAGTACGTTTTCTTCAGGTAATTCCGATACTGCCACCAAGCATTCTTGAAGATAGCAGAGGTATTAGCACAGGTTACCTCATCCCTAGTTTCCAAATCGGTCCTTCTCTATAGAGAAAAATGGGAAAATTTGCTGTATTATAACCATCATGGAGGTAGGATGTATGGGACGAAGCAAAGTAATTGCCATGAATAACATTACTTACACATAACTCCTGGACAAACACCTACAACTGGCATTTTCCTTCATCTTCAGTATAATATTTCCAAGATGGGAAGATACGCACATACGATTTAACAATATCAAATGTGATAGATGCTAAACTACGACTAGCTGGTTGTGCTTCCTCCACAGGAATAGGCGTACTAACTGGTGGAGTTGGGGTTCGCCGTGATAGTACTGGCCCTTTGGGCACTGGAGCTGCCTTACTAACTGCTCTTGTTTGGGAGCTCTGTGGTGGAGATGGTGCTGTGTCAATAGGAACTGGGTTACTATCGGCTGGTGTTGGGGTTAGATTGGGTGAAGCTGGTTCTCTGTCCATCGTAGTAGGGGTACAATCTGTGAGAGTTTGGGTTATGTGTGGTAGGGATGGTTCTTGTGCATGTACAACCGGGGTGCTATCTCCACCAAGAGGTAGCACTGTTTTATTTGAAGACCGTGTTTTTAGTCTGCTAGATACTGACATCACTCGCTCCAATTCAAATGGCTGATAAACAGGAAACATAGTTGAATGTACAGACATTGTATGAGAGACAGATGCAATAGATAGTGTGGAAAAAGGAGGGCATGAAATAGTTGACATGTATATTGTTTAACTAAAACGGATAGCATGACATAATTTCACATATATGATGTCTATCTAAACTGGATAGCACAGCATAACATAATTCAAAGATATGATGAATAACTAAACATGATCGCATGACATAATTCACCTACATGTTATCTAAGTAATCAGGATGACATCATTTAATTCACATATGTGATTTATATGCTACACAGAGGGCATTCGATATGATGTCTGAACTAAGAACATGGTGTTGAATATTGTGTATATGATGTCTAAACTATGCAATGCAAGACACCATATGCATGATATGAGCAGTATAACCGTGCCAAGTTAGAGCATACACCTCAGTGGGGGAATAGGACTGGTCATCTGTCTCTGAATCCATCTCTGAGGAGCTATCGGGACCCAACCAGAGATCCGCTTCGACAGGTAGCACTGTCTGCTCTGAAGGCCTTGTTTTCACTCCAGATTTTTCCATCTCTCACCCAAATGGCTGATTCACAGGAAGAGTAGTTTAATGTACAAACATTGTCGACAAATGGAAATGTAATGAAAAAAAGGATGGGCAAGATATCATTAAAATATATGATGCCTGGTTAAACAGGATGGCATTGCACATTTCACATATATTATGGCTGGCTAAATGACATGAGACTGCATAATTCCCATATATGATATAGAAACTAAATAGGTGGCATTACAGAACATGTCTAAACTAAGAAGATGACATATATGATGTGAAAAGTAGGCACTGCAAGGCAACATATGCATGATATGACTAACATCATCATGCCAAGGTAGAGGAAACACCTTGGGGGTAAATAGGAGTGGTCAGTGGCGTCTGAATCCTCCTCAGAACAGATATCTTCCTCTGGATTACAATCTGGAGAGGGGTGGGGAGGGTTTGCCATTGAACCCACCATGGAGCGATGTCTGCATGACATTGTATTGCCGCGCAAAACTCTTCTCTTTTTCTCTAAATGATCAGCATGACTATGTACAATATCTGACATGCATACGAAAAAAATATGGTGAGATTATGTAAGGAGAGCATGTAGAAATTTGGAGTGATGGTAACAACCAGTGGATCGATGTTTTTTCCATTAAACCAAAATAGCCCTAATGGATCGATGTGAATGTATAGTAATAAGTGATGCAACAAGTGTACAACCTCTTTGCCATAGCCGTGTCGACCTCAGCATCATTGGGTTGGTCGCTGAAGCAGTTGAGGCAGAGGTGGCTGTCGGAGGTGTGGAGGAAGATCTGAGGAATCTGTAGACCGCGTCCAGGGCACTGCTCTGTTGTGATGGATCGTTTTGTCGTTGGAGCAGCTCCGGTGAGCCGTAAGACGTCAAGGCTGAAGCAGCACAAGACAGACATCGTCAATCTCAAGTGGGATTCTAATAGCATCTCCCATAGATGATGTAAAATGGATGTAAAATTAACATCACCAAAAACCACCTGACTATAACAGATGAGGTAAAAACTGTTGACTCTGAACTTAACTGTCGAAACTGAAATTTACTGTGGAATCTGAATGCTACTGTCGAAACTGAACGCAATGGTAGCAAAGAGACACTTGACATGTAGTTTAGGGAGGGCCTGCAGTTCATCTTCAACCCGCACCCCCCTGAGCCGCCAGCCACCACCGGCCGAACCGCCGGCCCCAGCGCCGCCTCACCGCCCCGAAACAACTCACCACCACCGCCCCGACCAGCCCTCTAGCCCCCCCGCCCCCACTCTGAACCCTAAGATAGATAGTGGGGTACCTCTCTGGCGAGCCCCCATCCCCGCTGCGGGTGGTTCTTCCTTAACTCCGGCGAGCCCCCCCCCAACCCCTGAAAATCGACTGACCAAAAGTCGATTCAGTCGACTGAAGTGTGGCTTAATCGGAGCAGAGCAGCAGCACGAGCGAGGGGAGAGCAGCAGCAGCAGCTGGGCGATCGAGTGAGAGCCGGAGCAGCAGCAGCAGATCCGGCTGGTATGGACGCCGCCGCCGAAGGGGCCTTGCACTGGGAGAGAGCCATCATGGAGATGTCGCCCGCGGCGCCGGCTTCAAGGTAGCCGCTCCATGGGGGTGCGGGATGGAGCACCGTCGGCGCCGGGATGTCGAGTTAAGGAGAAGGTGCGATGCGATGAGTGTACAACCTCTTTGGTGGCGCCGAGTAGGCCTCGGCTTCGTCCGAGGAGTCGGTGAGGATGCTGCGGTTCCGGTGGAGCAGGTTAAGGCGGCACTGTGGGGATGGAGCAGCCGCGATAGGCGAGGCGATCATCGGAGCAGTTCCTTGGAGGTGGAGGACGGGGCAGCTGAACCGGCGGGACGGTGAGATGGACGACGGATCCTCATCCGGGGAGGTGGACGAGGGACGTCGAGCTATTGTGGTGGACGACATCGTCGGGGAAGAGGCTTCGGCTGGGCAGCGGTGACGTGGCGGATGGAGGAGGGTGGGGTTTCGCGGCTGGAGCAGAGAGGTTATGGCGGCCTGGGATTTCGAATGGCGAAAAGGGTGTGATGGGAGGGGTTGAAGGGTGACTTAGGAACACGCTTGTCCAAAATGTAGGGTGTGTTACAAAAGTACACCCCACCGATTTGAACTAGCGGCCCTTTTGGCTCAGGGTTAGAAGGGGGATTTCGAGTGTCAGGATTTGGCAGCTGGAGGGAGTTTTCGCGCGCGTTGTAATTTCGGGATAGCAAGGCGCGGGTTGTGAAGGCACCAGTTTTGGGAGCACGATATCTGAATTTTCGGGATATAACAAGATGCGGGTTGAATTTTAGGGACAAGCCTAACGTGTAGTAATATTGTACTTGTACGTACCAAATCAATTCGCACTTCCCTCAACCAAAAAGAAAACGAAAAAATAAAACTATTCACACCACACAAAGAGAGAGTCTTGCCCCGTTTTACTATACAAATGCTATTCAAAGCTACTCCCTCCTTCCATCTATATAGGGCCTAATGCGTTTTTCGATGCTAACTTTGACCAAATATTAGAGCAATGATATATGACATGCAACTTACACAAAGCACACCCTTAAATTCGTCTGTGAAAGGTTCTTTCAATGATATAAGTTTCACGTTGTGCATGTCATGTACTATTAATCTTGTCAATAGTCAAAGGCGGTCTTAAAAATCTCATTACGCCCTATATAGATGGAAGGAGGGAGTATGAATCCATGTTATGTCCGATTAAATTTTTTTGCTTGCTGTATAATGCATGTAACCTACTCATACCAACATTTTAGTGCATTTCAAATGTCTATACTGCCGCTGCAATTCGAACTAAATTTGAATTCGTTTCTCTGTTTCAATAAGAATCTACAATCATGATTGTTGCCAACATCAACCATCATAGTTTCCTTGCTATCCGCTAGATATAAATTAGACGGCCTATAATGCAGGATGGTAGGCACACCATCATCAACAACTCCGTTTTTTATAAGAGTAGAGATAAAATATATTAAATGTAGTATACCATGTTCATAAACACACCATGTGTATCACCGTTATATATATTCACACATCCGTCGGTTTGAAACACCATGATAAATTCTTCAAATATCTGAATTCGCTTTTTATAATGAAGTATATATGATCTCTATTCGTCTTTTACACTCACACAACCCTCTTATCTTTATAGCTAGCGCTAACTTTCTCTTCTGCATGCACACACCCGCATCCCTCTCACCCTCCCTCAGTATTCTCTAGCTCCATCGCGCAAATTCATCTTTTCACTTTAGGTCGTTCACCCACGGTGTGTGTAGGCCCCCCAGCTCCTTCTTTATGGCACACATCGATCGATATGCCTCTCTAGCCAGGTGTGCCTAGCACAAACACAAGCTTCCCCTCTTCTCTTGTCACCGTCCATGCTTCACTCCCACCACTCTTTTCATCATTCTCGTACTCGCACACTCCTTCCCCTTGATATAGTATGCCTCTCGTACCACCTCCTACATGCATCCCTCTCTCTCTATCCTTCTCCTCGTGCCTCATTTGCTTCTAACACACACATGCATGTATACCGATCGATCCCCCAACATATACCTAGATCGACTTTAACTACCCCCCCATCGATCGACGTACCTCACAAGTTATGTCTCTCCTTTCTCTTACAAAGGGCGATTGATCTTCCTATGTAGTTACGTCTGCTTACCACAGCCACATCGTCCCCCCTCATCATTCATGCATGCCTCCTGACCCGTCTCTCACACGCATGTGCACATACAACAAGCAGCCATCTCCTCTCTTATTGATATTGCGGGCGTGCCCTCCGTTTGTCTAGCAAGCCTATCCCACCATTTGTTAGAAGTAACTCCACTACCACCCCCTCCAACACTCTAGCTATGTCTCTCTCCCAACCTTATTCATCTCCTGCACATATGCATGGATGCCGATCGATCTCCCTTAATACATGAGGCAGATCGATCTCCTTAATACGTGAGGTAGGCCTCTCTCCTCCTCCACACATATACCAACCATTGTACCTCTATAGTTAATTGGGCCTCCCTCTTCCCCCACCACACACCGATAGTCGAGCGCTGCAGGTAGGTATCCATGCCACAGAGACAAATTGCACATGTCCCATCTCACGTTCCAGTAGGCTAACCACTCTTTATCTTTAACGTGGGCACACACAAATTCGATGGCACTCTTTATCGATCGCGCGCGCACACACACACACACATCATCCCTCTCTTCGATTCTATGGACACCTCAAGCCGATGATACCTCCACTCTCTTCTCGTGGATCGCCCCCTCTATATATATGTTATATCCAGGACTCTATTTCACACAAATTTCATATGTTAAATTTTTTGATCGACCCCTCCCCCCACAAAAAAACTCTCAAGAACCCACACACTATATCTCTCTAGGTTTGTATCTCTCTCACACAACCCCACGTAGGTGGTGTACGTATACAAGAAGAGAATAGGTGCACCGTGCACGTACTCACGCTTCGTGCCCAGCCACACCCGCGCGGGTACATGGGGGAGCTCATTTCTTTACGAAATGGCAGCCCACATGCTAATTTGAACGCCTGTAGCGGTTGTTTACCTAGGGAGGTCGTGTACCACGCGTGCACGAAACAAAGTTCAACTTGATGCATTGTCGCGTTATTTTTAAATAAAGTTATAGCGCTCAATGGCACGTACACAGAATATAAAACAATTTTTATGGAGGAAAAGGTAGTCCGCTCTTTAGAGTATCTCACACAAGGCTCCGGTGGCCTCTCTCTCTCTCACCGTTGGTCACTGATCCGGCCAGATCCCGTCCGCCGAGGGAAAGGGAGTGTGGTGGCCTCTCTCTCTCTCTCATCGTTGGTCACTGATCCGGCCGCATCTCGTCCGCCGGGGGAAAGGGAGTGCGGTGGCCTCTCTCTCTCTCACCGTTGGTCACTGATTCGGCCACATCCCGTCCGCCGGGGGAAAGGGAGGAAGTGCATCGTTTCTCCGTTCGACGGCGCCGAGGCAGCACGTCCCGATCTGCGGTACACTTCGTTCTCTCTGACCAAGCTCCGGCGCGGCAGGGTCTACGCCACCTGCTCGCAGATTCTGCCGGCGCTGCTCACCTAGTTACATCCCGACGACCTCCAGTTATCCCCTCCGGCCTTCCTCCACTGCCCGTTTTCCCACGTCGCTGCATGTGGATCTTCCATAGTTCTTTGCCCAAAACGTAGCTCGTCCGACGTACTTTCCATATTGCATTCTCGTCCTCACACCGTTTTAGACAAACACAACCGTGTTGTTATCTTCCCTTAGGACAAGGAATATGCTTCTTTTTTGTCGTCGCATGTGTCATCAACTATTATTGGCCAGTAATTGTTCCCTTTCGACCTCTTTTTTGCAAATAGGTCTATCCATTTCATGTCTTTGCTATTGCGACCTTTTGGTGAACTGCACAAATCACTTTTTTCTTAAGAGTGTTTTGTGCAGTTGTACTAAAATGTCACACGGGCAACGTCTCTACATTTCAGTGCGACTGCACAAAGGGAGATTGGTTTTGCTCTATCCTCCTCATCCAACTCCGAGCCTAATCTTCTCCAACTAGTTAGTCTTAAGAGAGACTGTAAAGGTGATCGGCTTCTATTTGTGTGTTTATTGTTTCATCAGCAGTCCCCTATTATCGTTATCACACTTGATATCTTTGGAACAGGGACGCTCAGCTCTATTTTAGTGGAACTGCACAAAATGATTGGAATGTTGCATGCTCCAGATAGCTACTTTTTTCCCAACATGCCTTGTTGATTTAGACAGAGCTGGGGGGACGTTGCTGCCAATGAAAGCATGGATCAATTTTAATTTAACACCTTCTCACAACTTTGTCTTTAGTTGTGATGTAATTATTAGCTCTGATCTGCTAATAATTGACATGCATTAGCAAGGAAGTTAGTTTTTTATTGTTTCGAAAAGAGCATCGATGGCAAGACACGCGAAACAAAAGCTGAAAGCTCACACCATCGTACAATTTTATGTCGCTGGAAAATTATTTGTATAGTACGTCAATTATGTAAACAAATTATGGAAGCTTGATAGCATTGCCAGAAGCCTCTTCATCATCCGGGTCCATGTGCCATGCACAAAATTATACTCCTTTGTATGTGTGCTCCCTCCGTTCCTAAATATTCTATTCGACTTAGCAGAGATTTCAACAACTGACTACATACGGAGCAAAATGAGTGAATCTACACTCTAAAATACGTCTATATACATCCGTATGTGCCAGTCCATTTGAAATCTCTAAAAAGACAAATATTTGAGTAGTCACTTGTTGAAATCTCTAGAAAGACAAATACTCCGGAGTATATTTAAGAACCAAGGGGGTAGTGCACAACCTCATGGGAGACTCGGCCCGATCATTGCGTCGCATTAATAGTGAGTAATGAGCAGTCAAATCATAAGCCCCACCTTTCCCACTGTAAGTTGCTCTGAAGAAGCAACCGTCAATACTCTCTTCTTTGAATCCACTCATACTACTCCATCTGTCACTGTTTATACAACACGCTTCAGAAAAGAGAAAAAAAATCTGTGGGACCAAGGCGACTAGCGATCGGCCTGAAAAATGGCATTGGTAGTAATAGGACGGCATCTATTACTAGAGGGAATAATGCATACACACATGCATGCAATGCTTCCACCCCGGGTAGAAACATGCATGCACTCCGTATTAGTACAGTACATGGAGAGAAAATTGTGGACTTGATTGCGGTTACCATGCCCTAATTAATTGAGCATTAAACCAAACGCATCTAAAGTCTCTCTGGTGGTGGAAATGCATTGAGAGAAATGCATCATAATGAAGCGCCCCCTGTAAATTGTGACGGGGGGTGGAGTAGTATGAAGGTGCAAAACAAAGTACGCGTACTACTACGCTTGGCTCTTCGCCCCTTCGTGAAGTCGAACAATGATGGTACTCCGCATTCTGGGTACTACAGTGTATGCCTCTGATAATCTGACACCGAATGGACTGATGCATGTCCACCGAGGGTAGGTTGCATTAGTCAAAAGGCGTAAGCGAGCTTCACCTTGTCCTGCAAGCTTCTCCTCATTCTGCGAGTTGACGGGACACACCAAAAAGTAGTGCTAATCCATACTCCCTCCTTCCCAGTTAATATGGCTTAATCTTTTTTGTGGGTAAATGAGAGAGATTTATTCATATATAAGCATTCTTAGGATGCTCAGCCAAGACACCGGTCACTAGGAAGCGAGGTACCCCGCAAAAAAAGAAGTAGGAAGCGAGGTGCTTCATCAAGCCAGCTCTCGGCCACATTCAAAGTGCAGCAATCATGGTTCGCACGAAGATGCGCCGCAAGGTTTGCTCACCTGTTTACATGCTGAATAACAAAAAAAGAGGAAATATTACTGAGCGCTACTATTTGTAATAGGATATGACCCAGAATTAAGCGAGAATTGTGGCGAGTGTTCCATGCAATCAACTTCCATTATCACATGCGAGAATCCTCGAAGAGAACCAAATGTGTTGAAGATTGCGTTATCACATTTTAAAATTATAATAAGAGTGCAGACGCTCCTCCATCCGGTTCCTAGTACTAGTATAGTACGTACCTTTATGGACTACAGTAGTAGTACTAGTAAACTTTGCGCTTGGCTGTTCGGGAAGTCGAACAATAATAGCACTAGTAGTATAGTGTATGCTTCTGGCAATCTGAGACCGAATTAACTGTTGCACGTCCACCGCCTGAGTGAGGCAGAGCTTGCATTAGTCAAAAGTTTCTCCTTGTCATGCGAGCCACCGCGCGCAAGCTTCTCCCGTCCTGCAACCTTCTCCTCGTTCGGCAAGTTGACGGGACACCACAAAGTAATGCTAGTCCATGCCGCCTCCTCTCTAGTTAATATGGCTTAATTTCAAACGAGATAAATACACTGTCTGTCACAGTATATTTGTAAAAATATGGTCAGTGGACTTCATAATACGCTCATTGCGCTCAATATATATATTTTCTGGTGTTCATACGGTCACTAGCTCACCCTGACTGAGTATGTGTGTGCATGCACGTGTAGGTTGAGCACTTGAGCGTGACCGTGTGTGTTCCATCGTGTGCTCGGACATGCATGCATGCATTAAGGCCTGCTTGCTTAGGTTGCTCTCTTCACAAGCATAGAACGACGGGCCTGATCCTGCAGCTGGGGGAAGGGAACAATGTTCTGTGTAGACGCGGTCGACATCAGCGAGGGAGAAAACCCACAGTCGGTGTGTCCCAATCGGGGGTCACCGCGGTATGGGCCGATGCCGCGTCCCAACCGCCCTTCTAGCTATAGCCCGACGTCCCAGGTAGTCCATCTTCCTTTTGGAGCCGGCTTGCTCCACTGCCGTAGCTCCATCTCCATGTTGATCTTTCTCTACTTCTACCGGCTTCTATTTGTGATGAGTTTATGTCTCATGAACTAGTGTCAGTACTATTATTCTAATCACACTTCTTCAATATCTTTGCCATCAGGGATGCTCAGGTCGATTTTAGTGGAACTGCACAAAAGCATCGTATGATCCGAGGGTGCCAGCCGTCTTTCCTTCCCGACATGGAAAATACTATGGAACAAGAGGTACCAGAAGGTGGAGAACCAAAGAGTGCTGCTTCTATTGTTGCTGACATTCTCACTAAAGAATCTCCCTCTAGCACATTCCTTCGACAGGTTCTACTTGGCCAGGAAATTAAATCATGTTTAGGGTTTAGGATTTAAGTCGTAGTGACCCCATCAATAGTTTTTCTATCGTACACGCTCTCACAACTTTTTTTTTTAGTTGTGAAGTAAATATTGGCTATGATCTGTGAATCATTGAGATGCATCAGCATGCGTGTTAGTTTTCCTTTGTATTTGATGGAATGTTGTAACGAGGCAACCTTGGAATAGGAATGAAAATGGAGTGGAAAAGTTTCCGTTTTTCCAGAGAAAAAATGGAAACGGAGAGAAACCAACGTTTCGTTTCATTGGATCGCGCCATCGAGCAAAACCAACATTTAAATCACGTCTGTCGTGTTCGTGTCTCACCCTCCTCCACGGCTCGACCCACACGGTCGCTCGGCATGCCACTCACCGCAAACCGAGTAGTATACCATAACTTTTCCGCCTGCTTGTCGATGGATCACGCCATGGAGTACTAGCACTATTGGAAGAGATTGACGAGTTGGGGAAGGACAGCTAGCTGTAGCACGGACTCCCAAGAACTTAGTACTGGAAGAGATCGCGCATGTTGTAGCCGGCTATTGCGACATTTGAACGCGGAGCAGCCGCGTGCACCCGGAAGCGGCGTGGGCGACGCTCTCTCGGCCGGCGCGCCACAATCAATACCGGCACCAGTGAGAGGTCGTGTCCGCTCTGACCGGGCATGAATGCGGCACTGACCGTTTCGGGCGGGAAGCACGCACGGGTGATGAAGAGGGTTCGGGTTGGTCAGGACCGGCCGTGGCAGCGGTCCGGACGTGCGCAAACAAGAGATGTTGTACGTTAATATTACTGCGTATATAATTAACAATGTAAATAATGTGCCAGTTGGACAAATATGATTGGAGATGGAGATGGAAATGGAATTTGACGTACACACGGGTATGCATGTCTATGTCTATGTGTGTGTGCGCACGACTCTCGCGACCTGGAAGCGGGGGCGTGTTTTTGATCAAGTTTTCTTTCTTGGTAAGTTAGAAAATCAATTTGTCTAATTCACATCTAGATGTTACTAGCAAAAGGGCCCGTGCGTTGCAACGGAAGAAAAAAGTTTTTGAAATGTAGGGGAATTTAAAATCTCATTGTTAGTTTATTTAATTTTATAAAATGAAGTCTTATTTTTAAAATCTTGTTGTTATTTTTTTTATTTTTTTCGTAGGAGTATTTAAAATCTCATTGTTTTAATTTTATAAAATGAAGTCTTATTTTTAAAATCTGGCTGTATTTAAAATCTCACTGTTAGTTTATTTAATTTCATAAAATGAAGTCTTACTTTTTTACATGATCTACCTTGGTCATTTTACCAGAAATATGAATATTTTTGTGGCAAAAATAAACCTAAAACTCAAATTTCTAGTTTTTTTTTCATGTGCAGCATACATGTATAGAATTTTTGCACCTAATTTTATTTTTCGGAAAGATGTTTTGATTGTTTGCACCTAATTTTATTTTCCATTAAGAGAAAAAAACCTCAAAAGTTTAGTTAATTTTCTCATCCGCATGAGGCAATTTTGTGAGCGTCCATGAGTTTTATACAGTTCTTATCTGTGTTAGACTCGGCTCCCATCGCCATCAGCATATGTTCATGTTCGTGCACACGCTCATAGCCGTTGGCAATTGCTGACGCAGATGGTGGTATGTGTGCATGGTGTGGTGGTCTTGGTGGCCACTCGCCGCCGGCCATGCTTCTGTTAAACGCGGGAATTTTTGTCACTTCAAAAATCTTTTCCAAAGTCCATGTGCTTCTTTTTTAATTCTTTGTTTGCAGAACTGGGCTACACAGGGAGCATGTGAGGGATAGCAAAACGTGCACCGGGTGAGGATTAGCGGGCAGTGCTCACATTGGGCCAACGAGCCAAAAGGCTGTGGATCTGGGCATTCACGCGGACGGATCTGGGCCAGGGCGCCTGGGGCAGGCCCATGCGCATGAAGCACGGGGCGGCTGGCGAGCGAGTGCCTCGCTCGTTCCCGAGCGATACGACAGCAGGCGGCGGCGGGATGCAAGGGACTTGGTGATACGGCGCGGCGGCTAGCCGTGGACGACGGCAGGGAGGCATAGAGAAGGCGGAGATGGCGGATCCGGACGGACTCGAAGCTGCGGGAGTCCATGGGCGGTGGGGCTTGGAGGAGGTCAGGCGCGGCCATGGCGGGGCTTGAGCTCCTATTCGGAGAGAGAGAGAGAGAGGATGAGAGAGAGAGAGAGGATGAGTGAGGGAAAGGAAGGAGGCGAGGGAAAAGGGCAGGGCGACGTGGCCTAGTGGTCGCCTGCGTTGTGAAGGGTGGCGGGATTGGGGGCTCCTCTCCCGATAGGGGGTGAGGGCGCGGAGGTGGCGGCGGTTCGGCCCCGGGCGTCGTACTGGTGAGGCGATTATGGCGATGGTCCTGTGTTCGAATCCTGAGTTGCACAATTTTTTTATGCTTTATTATTAGGGACAGATTTAAAAACTTGTGAATGGCCATAAAAAAGGAAGATGACGGTGAACCCACGGAGTCAATCCGTGCTTTATTATTATTAGGGAGAGATTTAAGGATATCACATCTAAACTCCCACAAGTATATAATGTAGCAACAAGAAACAAAAAAACTAGGAAAAGACCACAAACAGAGTGGACATCAACTTATATGTGACATAACTATGTCACATCTAGATGTGTCCTAGACAGACCCTTAAAAAATTGTCCACCAGTTTTCGTTTCTTTTTTCCGGAAACACGCGTATTCTATTTAAAACCACTGCTATCGAGAGATTTTTTTACTCCATTATAGCCTCTTGTTCGATAGAGTTTCTCGCGTCTCGCTCTCTCACCCTCTCCATATAAAAACAAGATGACAGTGTCCACTCTATCTCTCTCCTCACCGGTGGTCACAGATCCGGCCAAATCCCGTCCGCTGCGGGAGGTGAGGAGGTGCAGCATTGACGTTCTCGCCGTCGGCGACGGAGGAAGCCGATGCGCACCGTCCTCTCGGAGCCGGCGCTGGCACGGACGAAGATCCTCCGCGCCCTTGTTCGCTGCCGTCGTGTGGGCAGATCCCGCCCGCCCGCCTAAACGACATCTCGCCCACCTGAGGTATAACTTCTTGTACTGGTCCAGCTCCCCAGGTCGCTGCGTGCGGGTTTTCTTCTATGCGACTACTCCCCAGCTTCCCATGCATAGTAGCTAGGGTTCGTCGGCTGGTCCAACATCACCTACTAGTACTATTATAGAGGAAATGCCACTCAAAAAGTTGTCCTGATTTATGCCTCGGTGGAGGTATACATGTTGTTTCGTCAAAAAGTACATGGTGGTTGTGCGGTCATTGTCCATATGGTGGTAGTACTATCACTGGTTAAATGAAGAAATGCTTTTTTTCTCAGGTATCCTGGTTTATTTCCCATCAAGATAATTATGATGCTTCTGTTTGTTGGTGTACTTTTCATTAATTCTTATTAACAATTGAGATGTCGTTGCTAACCCTTTTTTATATTTTTGGAAACAACGATGCGTGTCTCCATACCCCGGGCATGTCTTCCTCAATTTTAGTGGAACTGCACAAAATTGGATGGCCATTGTTGTTCCACCTCACTGTCCTCTGCCACGTGGTTCTTCCTTCCTCGAGCTTGATTACTGAGAAGAAACGGACCACAGTGAGGATTTGTCGAACTTCTTAGGTGCCTCACCCAAACTTGATGCCAAATGGATGATGCATCACCACGATGACCTATCGATGCTCATGGTTGCGCCTCGTGGTTGCGTCGGCTGGTGAAGCTGATCAATTTTCGACGAAAAAAAGTTGTCTTCCATCAGTGCTCTTTTCTTGTTACACACAAAGATGATATCCTTCGTCAGTTCACCTTGGTTGCGTTGGAGACGCAGTCGTCTTTCACGTTCGTGCAATTTTCGCTAGGGTTTTACGACAGGTGGGCCCAAAATGTGGCTAGCTCACCTGTCATACCGCCAAAAGTAGGTCCAGTGAAGGCACCAGAGCTCAGTTCATACTACAGTAGTATATATATAAGCGGGAGCCTCAGTGCTTGTTCGCTAGGGTTTGCACTCTCCACACGCTCGCCGCACTACATATATGTTACACGCTGGAGGCTCATCGTTCATTTGCTAGGGTTTGCTATATTCACAGTCTCTCACCCTCTCTTCACTAGATCTAAACAAGATTGCGTTGGCCTCTTGTCTCTCTCCCCCCCTCACAGCTGGTGAAGGAGGCATCCGTATCCCGTCGCACCGGGAAGGGGAGGAGGTGCAGCGTTCACTCTATCGCCTTCAGTGAGGGAGACAATCCACTGTCGGCTGCGCTATTCTCTTTCACCCAGCGCCTGTGCGGGAGGGCCACCGACCGCTTCTTCCTCGCTGCCGTACATAGTGTGGGCAGATCCGTCCTCCCGCCGCATGCCTTGCCACATCCCGACGACCCTAAGGTATAAGTTTCTTTGAAACCATCGTTGCTCTAGCTGCATGTGGATCTTTTTAGATCTGTAGTCGAATCTAGGTCTTGGTTCAAAGAGGAAAGAAGGGTGCGGTGGGCTGGAGCAAGAATCTAGGACGTGGTTCAATGAGGAAAGGAGGGGCGGAAAGTAGTATAGACTGGCTATCCAGCCGCTTTGTAGGTCGAAAAGGGAAAAAGGGGGTAATCCAGTACACACATCTATAAGGAACCGATCTCTTTGTTGAAAAGGGAAAGAAACTGGGGGGTCGGGTAGTTTGTGCACGACTAGATTTGCTGCCCTCACATAGGAAGAAGGTTCAAAGAGAACAAATATGGGACCAACGCATATATGCTGCTTGGCTACATACTCTGCATCACCCATTTATACATGTGGACGCACATGGTGCTGGCATGTCCCATGCAGCTATTTTGTTGTTGTTAATCTCAGAATTAACTACTGATCTGTTTTAAAAGAATTTCTCTGTTAATATGAATCAATGCAACCGTTTTAGAAATGCTATTGTCCTATACTTTTTCTTCCATCAAGATAAGGTAGATGCTTCTTTTTGTGGCCGCATGTTTCATCCTCCTTTATTGGCTAGTAATTGTTTTCTTTTTTGCCTCTTAAAACAGGGATATCTATTCAACTTGTTGCTATAGAAAACTTAAATGTCACAGCGGCAACTTTGCTTGATTTCAGTGCAACTGCACAAAACTTGATTGGATTTCCTATTCGTGTTGGTAGATTCGTATTTTATGTTGGTCGTCTCATGAAAGGTCAGTATAGGTCTTCATCCACATGATTGTGCAGTGTGCTTTGAGATGCTGTGCTACTTGTATTGGTACTGTTTTAAATAAATGATGAATTGAAGCTATTGTATTGCTGTCTTTTCCCATTAAGTAGTGAACAAAAATGGGACCAACCCAGACATGATGATTGTTGCTTTGTTACAACAAATTCAGCATCACCCCCTTTATAAGCTTTGTCGTTCTTTATACATGTTGAAACAAGGCATTGTTAAGATAATGTCTCAGTCAATATGAATGAATCACACTGATGGAGAATTGCTACTCTCCTGCTTTGTTTCCCATTAAGATAAAGTAGATCAGTAGATGCTTTTCTTCTGGGAGTACAAGTCATCAACCGTTATTTCTTAGTAATTGTTTCCGTTATACCTATTGTTGCTTACATGGACATCAAAATTAAAGCTCGGTTTTATTATGACTTCAATTTTAGTTGAACTACACAAAAGGAGCCAATGTGTAAAGCAAACTGCTGCATTACTGAATGAGTAGGTGTCCGATGATCCTGGCTTCCTGAATGAGTAGCGGGCGCTATATCAGACCATCCGTAGGGCCCGCGAGGCCCTCTCCGTTGTCCTTCGAGTTGTTGCGCTCACCGTGGCTCCGAGCATTGTTAACATCGTCAACGAACATGAGGATTCAGGAGATGACTTTATTTTGACTGGATGACACTAGGGACCCACTAGGGCCATAGCCGTACGTACGCAAGTGCCTCCTTATTATGTACAACTATTTTTTTTTGCTTTTTCCTGGTTTCCTGACATCACGGTCCCACACCATTGTCAACCTATGTAGTCAATATAAACGAGAGAATTGCACAAGGTGCGGCCGACAGCTGGGACCAAGTAGCTCGAGCAGTATTTGTGTTTTTGAGGCGTGAGCACTGCAGAGTTTTTCTTGGCGATGATTTCGTTGTTGTTTAGAGGAGAGCAGGGTATTAACTGGGCGGGCTGTGGCCCGTCTAGCCCAGGCCAGATATCCAGCCCAGATACTAATTTTTTCCAGATGAAAATGGCTATCCCAGCTATACGTCTTTTTGAGGAATACCCAGGCAAGGTCAACTTGTTATTCTCCGCTCCGCTGGGATGCAAATCTTTCCTAGGAGGGATGCATTAGGCTTAACAGGAAAATGGGCTTTAAAAAATAATAAATGGGATGTAATTATAAAAACTGGGCAGTAACTATAAAAAAATGCACCAAACACGAAATTAGTTTATAAAATATTATTTATGGATTTTGAAAATCTTAAATTGTCATTGTTGCACGTGCAATGTTTCGTTGGATTTTTACGTAATACAAATTTATATTTAATCTGACTAGAAATTTCGGGATAAAAATATTTCGGAGCCCATCAAAATGTGGGAAATTTTATTGAATTCTGTCTTCAATGGTTGGTTGAAATTATTAATCATTGTCCTAGCTAGAAAATGGGCTGTACTTTTAACAAACTGTAAATGGGCTGTTGTAAATTCCATTAAAATTCCAAAATGGGCTATACATTCTTACAAAACACAAATGGGCTATAAGTTCTCTGCCACACACTTGTGGGCCTACTAAGTGACGCGTCCCCTAAAAAAATAAGTTGACACATATGCAAGGCTTTGCCAACTTATTATAGTCAACACATGGTTCTAGCAGCAGTGGCTGTTGGATGTCTATCCAAGGGATGTCGTGCTTCTTCTTCAATCTCGGATATTCTTAGCTTCGGCCGCACAAAAAATGATTCCTCCCCCTGACATCTGGGGCGCACCGTTTCGGAGGCTGACCTGTGGGCCTACTAAGTTGGAGCGTACCAAGGGCTTTGTCAACTTAGTCAATAATAAACGTTTCTAACTTCAATGACCGTACGATGTCCATCCAACGGCCGTAGTGCTTCTTCAACCTCTGGTCTTCTTGGTCCAGCCGCCCAAAGCAGCACCGGTCGTGCCGCCTGCTCCTGCCTCCCGTGGCCGGCTGTGCTGCCGCGGAGGCCTCACCGCCCCCATACTACTCCCACGGCTTGCCAGGCCATCCCTCCACTCACCCACACCCCCTGTTATTCTGCGGCAACGGCAGCCTCACACCACAGCCGAACCAGTGAACCCTCGTACTCCTCTCCGCGCGGGCTTCTGCTGCTGCGTCTTCCCCGGCTCCGCGTCGTCCCCTTCCTAGGCCTCACCGTCGTACAGACCATCGCCCTAGTGCTCTTGGCGCGGCGTGGTCAACATGGTCAATGACCGACTTCCATCGAAAGAGTACTGTACGTGGAGAGGTTGACAACTGGGTCCAGGCGGCCGCAAGGAAGTGCCTCCTAATTACGCGCAAAATAATTATTCCTCCACCTTACAACAGGGACCCACCGGACGGGCCACCTTATTTCGCGAAAAAAAACGTTTCCCCCCTGACTGCTCGGACCCACCGTACGAGCCAGCGTATTTCGCGAAAAAATGTTCCCCCCGCTATCTGCTTGGACCCACCGGAAGTGCCTCCTTATTACGCACAAAAAAATGAATACTCCCCTTGCTAGCTGGGATCCACCATGGTGGGAGGTTGACTTGTGGGCCTACTAAGCTGACTGGGACGGGGGCCTTTGTCAACTTTAGTCAATATGAACGATTCTAACTCCAGTGACCGTACGATGTCCATCCAACGGCCGTAGTGCTTCTTCAACCTCTGGTCTTCTTGCTCCAGCGCCCAAAGCAGTGCCGGTCGTGCCGCATGCTCCTGCCTCCCGTGGCTGGCTGTGCTGCCGCGGAGGCCTCACCGCCCCCTACTATTCCCACCACTGGCCAGGCCCTGCGGCGACGACAGCCTCACACCGCAGCCGAACCAGTGAACCCTCGTACTCCTCTCCGCCCGGGCTTCCACTGCCGCGTCTTCCCTGGCTCCCCGTCGTCCCCTTCCTAGGCCTCACCTTCTTCCACCGCCCTGGTGCTCTCAGCGCGGCATGGTCAACGTGCTCAAGGAATGACTTCCATTGTACGTGGACTGTACGTGGAGAGGCTGACAGCTGGGTCCACGACCGCAGCAAGGAAGTGCGTCCTTATTACGTGCAAAATAATTATTCCTCCACCTGACAGCGGAGACCCACCGGACGGGCCACCGTATTTCGCGAAAAAAACGTTTCCCCCCTGACTGCTTGGACCCACCAGCTACACCTTCGCACGCAAGGAAGTGCGTCCGGGAAAAAACAAAACAAAACGATTCGCCCCCCTGACTGCTGGGACCCACCAGCTACATCTTCGCACGCAAGGAAGTGCTTGACAGTCGGGACCCACCTGGTCGAAGCGTACGTAGCATTGTCATTTTGGTCGCGAATGTGTACGTACATATATACTGGTCGATGTAGAGGCGCGCACGTGTCGTAGTAGAGGCGCGCACGTAGCATGTACACGTACGTACAACGGTCAGGATGCAAGAAAGAAAATACGGCCACATATATGTACATACGGGCGGGGTCTCGAACGCCTACTCGCGCATACGTACGGCGAGGGCTCGTGTACATGGCTGGGTCGGAACGGAGAAACAACGTCGTCATCGTGTTCATCGGGAGGCAATGGAATGCGTCGTGTTCATGGGGAGGCAACGGAATGCGTCGTGTTCATCGGGAGGGCTTGGACGGAACAGGCGATGGAAACGAGGCCTGGCGTACCGCAGAACAGAGGAAACGTCCTTGTGTTCGACAGGCCACGTTCGAAATGGGATCCTGTTCATCGGGAGGGGTGTGGCGTACCGCAAAACGGAGGAAACGGACCTCCTACGGTCGAAACGGGGGTCCTGTTGATCAGGAGGGGTGTGGCACACCACAAAACGGAGGAAACGGACCTCCTACGGTCGAAATGGGGGTCCTGTTGATCGGGAGGGGTGTGGCGTACCGCAAAACGGAGGAAACAGACTTGTTTTGGAGCGCTACGGTCGAAACAGGGGTCCTGTTGATCGGGAGGGGTGTGGCGTACCGCAAAACGGGACTCCACGGGATACTGTTCATCTCCACCGTCGACGTCCTCCAGCCTCCACGGGCTCCTGTTCATCTAGCCTCCACCGCGCGCTACTCCACTGGCTACTGTTCAACCACCCCTCCACTGTCTACTGTTCATCCAGCCCTCCACACCACGGGGTCCTGTTCAACCACCCCTCCAGGGGCACCCCTCCACCGTCTACTGTTCATCTAGCCCTCCACACCACGGGGTCCTGTTCAACCACCCCTCCACCATCTACTGTTCATCCAGCCCTCCACACCACGGGGTCATGCTCATCCACCCCTCCACGGGCACCCCTCCACCATCTACTGTTCATCCAGCCCTCCACCACACCACGGGGTCCTGTTCATCCAGAGGCAACACGACCGCTCACTATTCATCCAAACCCCCCCGCAACGCTCACTGTTCATCCCATCGATCGGCTTCCGTTAGCAGCAGTAGCGAAGGAATTGCTCAACCGGGTTCAGTTAACAGCCATCGATCGATCGCTCGGGTTCAGTAACGCGTAGCCTGCACTGCAATCGCTCGGGTTCAGTTAAAGCCCAACGCCTCGCACGGGTTCAGTTAGAGCCAACGCCTCACACACACGCGCGTACGTGTATGAGAGTAACGCGCATCGCTCGGCCCCTGACCTCCCACCGTAACCGGAAACTCCCCAAAATTTTCCTCCCCCTCGCTTCTACCACGTTTTTCCCCTCATGGACGGCCCAAAGAATGTCATGCAGTTGCGTCTCCGGCCCGCCCAGGACGAAAATCCCATTTTCTATCATGATTTGTTATCATAGAAGTAGGAGCCTACCACATCTATGATGATACCGGGTTTTGTCACAATTATCGTCATAGAAGTGTCATATGTATGACAGAAAAAAAATTCGTTCGGCCCAAAATGTCACGGATGTGTCTTTTTTTGTAGTGTTGCCCTCCTCTTTTTTCTTCTGCTCCTGATAGGGCTGGCCTCAATAGGGGCGCATCAGGGCTGGCGTTCCCTCAGTTGGCCCATAAGGCCCATATCTTTGTCGGGGGTGCCCGAAACTCCTTTCTGGTGACCCGATAAGTACCCGGTACCCTCCGGAACACTTCCGGTGTCCGAATACCATTGACATATATATCAATCTTTACCTCATGACCATTTGAGACTCCTCGTCATGTCCGTGATCTCATCTATGACTCCGAACAACATTCGGTCAACAAATCACATAACTCATATAATACTGTATCGTCATCGAACGTTAAGCGTGCGGACCTTACAGGTTCGAGAACTATGTAGACATGATCGAGACATCTCTCCGGTCAATAACCAATAGTAGAACCTGGATGCTCATATTGGTTCCTACACATTCTACAAAGATCTTTATCGGTCGAACCGTAATGAGAACATATGTTATTCCCTTTGTCATCGGTATGTTACTTGCCTGAGATACGATCGTCGGTATCTTCATACCTAGTTCAATCTCGTTACCGGCAAGTCTCTTTACTCATTCCGTAATACATCATCCCACAACTAACTCATTAATCACATTGCTCGCAAGGCTTCTTATGATGTGCACTACCGAGAGGGCCCAGAGATACCTCTTCGATACTCAAAGTGACAAATCCTAATCTCGATCTATGCCAACCCAACAAACACCTTCGAAGATACCTGTAGAGCATCTTTATAATCACCCAGTTACATTGTGATGTTTGATAGCACACAAGGTATTCCTCCGGTATCTGGGAGTTGCATAATCTCACAATCGAAGGAACATGTATTTGACATGAAGAAAGCAATAGCAATAAAACTGGACGATCAATATGCTAAGCTAACAGATGGGCCTTGTTCATCACATCATTCTCCTAATGATGTGATCCCATTCATCAAATGACAACACATGTCTATGGTTAGGAAACTTAACCATCTTTGATTAATGAGATAGTCTAGTATAGGCTTACTAGGGACACGGTGTTTTGTTTATGCATCCACAGATGTATCAAGCTTCCGGTTAATACAATTCTAGCATGAATAATAAACATTTTTCATGATATAAGGAAATATAAAATAATAACTTTATTATTGCCTCTAGGGCATATTTCCTTCAAGTAGCTGCGGCTGCTCCTTCTTCTATTTCTTGTTGCGCCACCAGCGCTGCACTAACCACATGATTGGTTGCTGCTAAATAAAGCAGCAACAACTCTTGTGGTTCAGGAGCGACCAAGGTGGGAACAGAGGAAAGATAAGTTTTTGAGTCCTGCAGCGCTGCTTCCGCCTCCAGGGTCCACTTCATGGGCCCTGCCTTCTTCAAAAAAATTTAGAATGATAGGGCGCGCTTGGCGGACATGGAAATGAACCAACTTAGCGTGGCAACACATCCAGTTAAACGCCCCACATCCTTGACTGTCTTGGCTGCTTGAATCTACTCGATTGCTCTGATCTTGTCGGGGTTGGCCTCTATCCCTCGGTGAGATACAAAGAAACCAAGTAGCTTGCCGGAGGGAACGCCAAACACACACTTCTCTGGGTTTAACTTCAAGTTGATTCGGCGGAGGTTTACAAAGGTCTCTTCCAAGTCCTGAATGAGTGTTGATCTGTCCTTGGTTTTGAACATTATGTCATCCATGTAAGCTTCAATATTTCTGTGTAGTTGAGCCTCAAAACCAATTTGCACTACTCTTGCAAAAGTGGACCCAGTGCTCTTTAACCCAAAGGGCATCCGTATGAAGCAGTACGTGCCACATGGGTTTATGAACGCGGTCTTCTCCTCGTCTTCCTTGGACATGAATATCTCATGGTACCCGGAGTATGCATCCATGAATGAAAGCAGGTCACACCCGGAAGTGGAATCCACAATCTGGTTGATACACGACATGGGGAAAGGGTCTTTCGGGCATGCCTTGTTCATATCTGTGAAGTCTATACAAAGCCTCCATTTCCCATTCGCTCTGCGCACCACCACTGGGTTCGGCAACCATGTTGGATGCAACACTCCTCTGACCAAACCAGTCGCTTTGAGTTTCATGATCTCCTCGGCAATGAACTAGTGCCGCTCAAAAGCTTGCTTCCTGTCCTTCTGCTTGATGGGCCGGCATGAGGGCAAACAACAAGGTGGTGCTTGATTACCTCCCTAGGAATGTTGGGGATGTCAGATGGTTGCCAAGCAAACACATTGACATTTGCCCGCAGGAAGGCAACGAGCGCGTTTTCCTATTTGTCGTCAAGGGTGGGTGAGGGAGTCCTGGATTAGGAGGTATCCGGACAGCCGGATTATATCCTTTGGCCGGACTATTGGACTATGAAGATACAAGATTGAAGACTTTGTCTCGTGTCCGGATGGGACTCTACTTGGCGTGGAAGGCAAGCTAGGCAATACGGATGTGTATATCTCCTCCTTCGCAACCTACCTTGTGTAACCCTAGCCCCCTCTGGTGTCTATATAAACCAGAGGGTTTTAGTCTGTAGGACAACATACAATCATACCATAGGCTAGCTTCTAGGGTTTAGCCTCTCCGATCTCGTGGTAGATCAACTCTTGTAATACTCATATCATCAAGAATAAATCAAGTAGGACGTAGGGTTTTACCTCCATCAAGAGGGCCTGAACCTGGGTAAAACATCGTGTCCCCTACCTCCTATTACCATCCGCCTTAGACGCACAGTTCGACACCCCCTACCCAAGATCCGCCAGTTTTGACACCGACATTGGTGCTTTCATTGAGAGTTCCTCTGTGGCGTCGCCGTAAGGAAGGATGCCTCGTCTCGTTGTTAAAAGCAACATCACCACCGGGGGAGCTCTGGCTGTCGGCCAAACTCTCCGGCTAGGCAGTTTCGTCATGACTGCCTGTTCGACCGCTGCACCGAAGATGACTTCTTGGGTCATCAAAAACAGCCTCCACGTAGGCTCGGAAGTCGCCGATCAGATGGATCCAATGGAGCTCTCTTCCCTAAACAAACTTTTGGATCGCATCGCCGCCTTGGGAGTCGCTACGAACTATGATCGGATTGGGCTTAAACCCGATCAAAGGGAGATTAACTCTCCACCGGTCACCCATCATTTTGCGGTGGTGGAGGAACAATGCGACAACTCTTCCTCTATTTTGAGGACTAACTATGTCCGGATTCCTGAGCTCTCCGAGCCAGATACCTGCTTACGGGAGGACATTCCCCAAGCCCTGAACCTAGAATCAGGCAGCGGGCCAAATTTATCGGGTAACACTCCGGAACCCGAACTTCCAAGATTAGAAACTCCTCGGCCCCTGGGTCTCAGATCGGGTAGGGATTCGGACTCAAATCCACCCACCCACCCAGACATAAACGATCTTTCCCACAACAGATAAGAGCCCCATGAAACAATACATCATTATTGGGCCAGATTCCTCCTTGTGATGAACAAGGTTAAGGACTGTCGCGAGGAAGATGCAGTCTCACTTTTCTGCAATAATTGCACGGACAAGCGAATCCTTAACGCCTTAAGTCGCCGTGATATATCACGCTTCGCTAACTTGGCGTCAATAGTACGAAAGTACTGTGCGATGGAAAGCGCCTGGAAAACCGAAATGGACTTTTGGGATAATCCGGCTCCGAATATACACCCAGTCCAAAGTAAAAGGGTGCACTATCATAAGACGCCCGAGCTAGTTGCAAAGAAACAACAACCCTATACAGGGCATGGAACCGTACTGGAGGGATGGCTTAACGGACCCTGCAAAATTCATAGTACAATGGATACAATACCAATGCACAGCCTTAGAGCATGTTGGATACTCCGGCAGGTGGCCAAAAGTGGTGAGGATCTTCTTATCCCAAATGCCACAGAGCACCATCCCGTGGATAACAATACGGTGTTAACAGTCTTCGAGACATTTGCGTCAAATAATAGGCGCAAGCAAACACTCCGCAGCATGGCCGAAATCTGCCACGTAGCAGCAATAAACCCATGGAGTGACACAACTATTACCTTTAACGCCAGTGATGAACCTAAATTTCGAACAGCCCGAGCACCAGCCGCACTGGTCCTCAGTCCAATTGTGGACGGCTTTGGACTCATTAAAGTACTCATGGACGGCGGCAGCGGATTAAACCTCATCTATGAGGAAACTCTTCAAAAAATGGAAATAGACTGGAACCACATTGAGCAAAGTAGCACAACCTTCAGAGGAATCATACCCAGTCGAGAGACATGATGCGCTGGGAAAATCACACTAGATGTGGTATTCGGTACGCCAGAGAATTATAGGTCCGAAGAAATTACATTTCAAGTGGCCCCATTCAGCAGTGGATACCACGCCCTTTTAGGACGTGAGGCATTCATGATCTTCCAAGATGTACCCCATTATGGGTACATGAAGCTCAAAATGCCCGGGCCCAACGGAATCATCACTCTCGCCAGTGATCCGGACACAACACTCCGTGCCGAAAACAAAACAGCCGCCCTGGCCCTCGAGGCATTATCCGAAGCCCTCTCGGCCGAGGAATTAACCATGCTACACTCCACAGTGGACAGGGACGACGTGATACTCGATAAGAGATCCAAGTCCACCTCTTTTAAACCAGCGGATGAAATAGTCAAATTCCAAGTCCACCCAACGGACCCTACAAAAACAGCCTCCATCGGGGCACAACTAAACCCCGCCGTGGATGCCGCACTACGAGAGTTCCTGCGCGAGAATTGGGACATATTCGCCTGGCACCCCTCAGACATGCCAGGAATCCCACGCAGGCTGGCCGAGCATAGCCTCAATATCCTAAAGGGATTCAAGCCAGTCAAGCAAGCTCTTCGGCGTTTCTCTGAACCTAAGAGACAGGCCATGGGAGAGGAACTAGCCAAGTTATTGGAGGCCGGATTCATCAGAGAGATAAAATGCCCGGACTGGCTAGCAAACCTGGTGATGGTACCAAAGAAGGATAAATCATGGCGCCTTTGTGTCGATTTCAAGGACCTCAATAAAGCTTGCCCAAAGGATCCCTTCCCCCTCCCCCGCATCGATCAAATTATCGATGCTACCGTAGGACACGAGTCATTGTGTTTCCTTGACGCATACTCCGGTTACCACCAAATCAAGATGGCGGAGTCCGACCAAGCTGCAACGGCATTCATCACACCATACGGTCCCTTCTGTTTCAACACAATGCCTTTTGGGCTAAAAAACGCCGGTGCAACATATCAACGCATGATTCAGACATGTCTGGAGAAACAAATCGGCAAAACAGTAGAGGCATACGTAGACGATGTGGTCGTCAAAACCAAGCACATCGACTCTTTGATAGACGACTTGAGGCTCACATTCGACAACCTCCGAACATACGCCATCAAGCTCAATCCAGAAAAATGCGTTTTCAGCGTACCAGCCTGAAAGCTCCTGGGTTTCATTGTCTCCAGTAGAGGTATTGAAGCTAATCCGGCCAAAATCCAAGCTTTGTCATAGTTGGCTACCTCAATAGACGTCAAACAAATCCAGAAGTTAACTGGATGCGTGGCGGCTCTAAGCCGCTTTATCTCCCGCTTAGGAGAAAAGGCTTTACCCCTTTATCGCCTCCTTCGGCGCACCAAACACTTTGAGTAGACGGACGCTGCCACAGCCGGATTGGAAGAAATAAAGGCCATTTTGGCAACCAACCCAATCCTGGCCGCGCCAAACATCGGCGAACCAATGCTATTGTACATTGCGGCAACTCATCAAGTTGTAAGCGCAGTGCTCGTCGTCGAACGAGAAGCTGCCGGACATAAATTCCCTCTTCAAAAGCCGGAATACTATGTATCCACTGTCCTCACTCCATGCAAATCACGGTACCCACATTATGAAAAGATAGCCTATGCAGTATTCATGGCATCCCGGAAGCTGCGACACTACTTTCAAGAGTGTTCGATTACAGTAGCCTCGGAAGTGCCACTTAATGATATTATAAACAACCGCGACGCTACGAGCCGGATTGCTAAATGGGCCATTGAGCTCCTCCCGTTCGACATAACATACAAACCTCGACAGGACATTAAGTTGCAAGTATTGGCCGACTTTGTCGCCGAATGGACGAAGGCCGAACTCCCTAAAGAGTATGGCGCATACTCCAATTGGATCATGCACTTTGACGGTTCTAAAATGTTGGCTGGTCTAGGGGCTGGCGTCATCCTGACGTCCCCAACCGGAGATACCGTTCAGTATGTACTGGAAATATTGTATACAGACTCCAACAACACAGCCGAATACGAAGCTCTATTGCATGGTCTTCGGATGGCAGTCTCCATGGGCATTCAACGCCTGGAGGTGCGTGGGGATTCAAACCTTGCAATATCCCAAATAAATGGAGACTTTGACACCAAGGATCCGAAAATGGCGGCCTACCGAAACACCGTCCTAAAAATGTCAGCTCGGTTCGAGGGACTCGAATTTCACCATGTGGCTTGGGAAAACAATCAAGCGGCGGATATCCTCGCCCGCATCGGTGCAAAACGCGATGCGGTCCCCCCCCCCAGCATATTTCTGGAAAGGTTGTTCAAGCCATCCGTAGTATGGGAAGGGGACACCGGTAACAATTGTCCAGACCCGGCCAAAATGCCCGATACCGAATACTCTGACACAATCAGAGGCTCCACCACCGAAATAACACCTTCAGCCCACATAATAATAGCCATTATCGCCCCGTGGACAGAACCATTCCTGGCCTACCTAACTAGGCAGGAACTTCCGGAGGACCAAAATGAGGCACGCTACATAGTGCGGCGATCTAAGGCCTACAGTGTCCATGATGGAGAATTGTATAAAAAAAGCACTACCAGAGTCCTTCAAAGGTGCATCTCCAAAGAGGAAGGGCGAAACCTTTTGGCAGAAACCCACACCAGACTCGGCGGTCACCATGCCGCAGCCCGGGCTCTTGTAAGCAAGGCCTTCCGTACAGGATTCTATTGGCCAACGGCCTAGGCAGATGCACATGACTTGGTCCAACGTTGCGCTGGTTGCCAGCCCTTTGCAAATCAAAGCCACATGCCACCCACCGCCCTCCAAACAATCCCCATTATGTGGCCCTTCGCGGTCTGGGGGCTTGACATGGTTGGACCCCTTAAAGGGGGAACCCACAAGAAAAAATACTTACTGGTCATGGTAGATAAATTCACCAAATGGATAGAAGCCAAACCTGTTAAAACAGCCAAATCCGGACCAGTGATAGACTTCATATCTGGGGTCGTACACCGTTATGGCGTCCCCCACAGCATCATCACTGACAACGGCACAAACTTCATAGCCGGTGAGGTAAAACTCTGGTGCAGCAAAATGGGCATCAAGCTTGATTATGCTTCAGTCTTTCACCCACAAACCAATGGTCAAGTCAAGTGAGCAAACGGTCTTATAATGAGCGGCATTAAACCCAGATTAGTGCGTTCCTTAACGGAGTCTAACACGCACTGGGTAGAGGAGCTCAACTCCGTACTCTAGGGGCTGCGGACCACGCCTAATCGTAGTACCGGATACACACCCTTCTTTATGGTGTACGGCGCAGAGGCAGTCTTGCCCTGTGACATAATTCATGACTCACCTCGAGTGCGCATGTACGAAGAAAGAGAAGCCAAGCTCGATCGGCAGGACAGTCTGGACACCCTGGAGGAGGAGCGCGACGTAGCCAAAGCCCGTTCCACATTTTATCAGCAACACGCTCGCAGATACCAAAGCAGAGAAGTACGGGCCAAAACTTACAACGTTGGTGAACTAGTTCTACGCCTGCCGGATAAGAAAAAGAACAAGCTCGAGCCCAAATGGGAAGGTCCATTCATTATTGACCAAGTTCTGACCGATGGAGCGTACCGACTGCGGGATGCATTGACTAGTCGACTCGAGCCGAACCCATGGAACGCGGCCAGGCTCCGAAGATTCTACGCCTAGCACCGGACCCTATGTTCGTCCCCTCCCTTTGTCCATTTTTTGCATGTACATTATCTGTCTTGTTTTCCTTTCTTCCTTTCTGTTATTATTTCTCTAGGACTTTAAGGGACAACTTGTGCCCCGCTTGCACATTACAGATGCGCTAGCCGTACACATCATACCTGGGGGCTTCTTTCACAGAAGCTTGATTATTTATTTGGGCCTCGTGCCCCGCACATGTGTTATGCTTCCACATGTACCTTTTTTCGCCATTATATGCATCGATATGACTTAAGTTTTGGCCAAGCTCGGTTGCCTGGCTCTCGTATTTATGCCCTACGTTCCCGTTAATTCGGCTAGGGTATAAGGGGAGCACCTCTACGATTGTTACAGTCGGGTCAGCTGGATGTTCACCTCAGACTGGGTGAAGCCGAAAGCTAGCATTCTTAAGGGAATATTCGGTCGGTGAACAAAAGATGATTTTTATTTATTTTCCATATCTGCCCCCAGATGTTTTTTCCTGCGTTTCCTATCGCATCCCGGACATGCACTTTAGGGCATGCTTACCCAGGGAAAGGAACCCTTAACGGAACTATTCTCCCTGGAAGATGTTTCTTACTACCCATGTAATATAACATAACTAGTTGGGCACTTGTCTGTTCAAGCACCAATGACCCCTACGCCTGGTCTCCATGCATACCCTGGTTCCTATATAACTGAGAGGGTATACGGATACACTCCGGACTATCGGGTCCCGAGGTTGAAGCGAAAAGGTCCGCCATGACAAATGATCTACAATCCGGCTAGAAGGCATTATACATGTCACTTTAATTACATAGTCATGCAGACTGACTAAATTCCTCCTCTATACCATCCAACAGGCGGTGTAGCCTACAATCCTGTTGGGAATACTTTGCGGCTAATTCTACTTGCCCATAAACTAAGCTAACGGGGATCTCTTTTCCGTTGGGCCCCACAGGTCCGACCTCAGCCATGTGATTTGGGTCTGCCTTAGTATACCGCGTCTTCACCATGGCCCAGGCTTCTCTGGCCCCCTGTCGGCAGGCTGATATCTTCCATAATCGGAAGCGCTGCCGTGCTCCCTTGAGCTTCTCCACAAGCTCCGCAACGCCCTCTGGCAGGCAGACGGACGGCCACAAGGCCTGGGCAACACCCTGCATCACCTGCCGAACTTGTTCGTACAGATGTGACAGCTCGGATAGAAGATCACCCGCAGACCCGGGCATTTCCTCCGCGGGACGACCCGTCAGCATACCTATAGACATAACGCTGTTAGTCGGCTTCTTCGCCGAACTCCTTTAAAGGATTCGTTCAAGCACTTACTGAAAATGTCGTGCCGAAGCCGCTTATTCTCTTTCTCGGAGTCTGCAAGCTGGCCCCGAATGTATTTTAGTTCCACGCTCAGATTGTTTTTCTCCCGCCTAACCTCAGTCAGCACACGTTTGCCAGCCTCTAGCTGTCGCATAACATGTTGGTCCTCAGATTTTCTCCGGATTCATCTGCAACATGTGTTGTTAGATCTCTAGCCATGCCGCACATTATATGGTAACCATCATTCTTTAAAGTAAATGTTACCAGCAGGTGACTTTTTCGGTTCCTGCAATGCGGCCACAGTAGCCTGCAGTTGGGTCTTGCATTCCTCTAGCTCCTGTGACAGCCTAGTATTCTTCTCCGTAAGAAACTGCACAATAAAGATGATCCTTAAATTAATTCTGCTAACTGTTTCAAGTCTCAGGGGCTACTAATACATATAAATCGTCAGATTTACTTACCCGTACATCCTTTACATACTGATCCCTGGCTCTGGCTAGACCATCTTGAGCAGCTCGGAGGTACGCCTCTCCTGAATTGAAGGCATCAAATGCCTCTGGTGAGATACAAGCATCACGGAGTACGGCCCGACGGCGCCTATGATTCATGGCGCTTTCCACCTCTAAGTTTGTAGCGGATAATCCATCTGCATCCTCTGTAGGGGGATTATCCGGCGCCCGCCCCATATCGGCTTCCGCCTCTATGTCCGGTCCTGGCACCCGGCTGGTGGAAGCGTGATTAGTAACATCGCCGGACATATTCCGGCGAGCATTTTTTCTGTTAAATAAACACGGGTGTCACTATATTTTGAGAAAGACGAAAACCACGGAGCAGGGTTTGTTATACCTTTGCGCCGGTGTCTCCGTCCTGACCGCCTTCCTTTTTGGCCTACCCAGCCTCTGTGCCTCCTGTTGGCGCGTTGCTGCGGGTTCGGCAGGGCGTCCCGAATGCCTTCCCTGTAAACATGCCATGTGTATATGGTGGGTGAAGTGTCTAAAAGGGGATCCTAGTTTTCTAGTTGGGATTTTTGGTTTTTCTTACGTGCGATGCAGGGAGCAGTCCGGGATAGTCGGCCGTAATGGCCACCATGGCATCGTCGCAGCTTAACTGATAGAACTGCCGGTCTATCAGCTCCACGAATATAACCGAATCTTCTTCAAGTCCGGAGTCGAGGGCCCGATCAGGGTCCTCTAGTTGTGGAGAAGGGCTGCTGACCTCCTTTATGGCTTTTCACAGTTCCTGCCGCAAAGTGGTAAGGAGAATACTTACGACAAAGAATGCGGGAAAAATGGGAGCACGGAGATATAACTTACCCAGCTTGGAGGATTGTACATGTAGAATCCATCCCGTGGCTTGATGCGGGTGAACTCCTCTTCCTCACCCTTGAACAATTCGGACAGAATTTTTGCTAAAGTGGCAGCATTGTCCGGACCCTTACGGCCGCAGCGGGTGGCGTCATCCGCCCCGTTATAGCACCACAAGGGGTGCCCATGATATTGAAGTGGTTGCACTCCCCGCGTTATGCAAATCGACATAACTTTGATTACTGTCAATCCTGATCGAGCCAGTGCTTTAATTTGGTTCATCACATAGAGGACTTCTCCATTGTCTTCCACCTGGGGGCTCCGTGGGCGCCAACTTCGGCGTTTCTTTAGAGGGGCATTGTTGAACTCTGGAAGACCCAGCCGAATAGGGTCTGGAAGGGGAACGTCCTCCATATAAAACCATTCTTAAGGCCAATCTTCGAGTTACTTCTTTGGAGTACCGGACAGGTACCTGGTATCGGCGATGCGCCGTATTTCGGCTCCGCCCACTTGATAAAGTGACCCCCTCTGTGTGCGAGGGACGAGGCAAAATAGCCTTTTCCACAGCTCGAAGTGAGCCTCGCAGCCCAGGAACAACTCGCAGAGAGCCACATAGCCGGCAATATGTAGGATGGAGGCGGGGGTGAAATTGTGTAATTGGAGGCCGTGGAACTCCAGGAGCCTCCGGAGCAACGGATGAATTGGAAATCTGAGTCCCCTTAATAGATAGGGAACAAGGTAGACCCATTCCCCCATAGAGGGACAGGGAAAGCTCTCCGCTTGCTCCCCGCCATTATAGGTGGCCAGCCCGGCTCGAACATGCACCATGTACGACGGAGGGAGTAATCCCTTAGTCTGCAGTTCGACTAAACGACTGTGTGGGACTGAACACCTTTCCCAATCACCGGGCTTAGGGATTCAGGGGCGGGAGGAGGAGCTGCGGAGGTCGGCCATGCTGAAATGGATCTTTTCGGAACGCGCTCTGATGGCCTCTCGCTGGGGGAGGATGGTATGGATCGGATCTAAGGATCCCTGTCGGTGTCAAAACCGGCGGATCTCGGGTAGGGGGTCCCGAACTGTGCGTCTAGGCCAGATGGTACCAGGAGGTAGGGGACACGAAGTTTTACCCAGGTTCAGGCCCTCTTGATGGAGGTAAAACCCTACGTCCTGCTTGATTAATATTGATGATATGGATAGTACAAGTGTAGATCTACCACGAGATCAAAGAGGCTAAACCCTAGAAGCTAGCCTATGGTACGATTGTATGTTGTGATTATTGTCCTACAGACTAAAACCCTTCGGTTTATATAGACACCGGAGAGGGTTAGGGTTACACAAGGTCGGTTACAAAGGAGGAGATATCCATATACGTATTGCCTAGCTTGCCTTCCACGCCAAGTAGAGTCCCATCCGGGCACGAGATGAAGTCTTCAATCTTGCATCTTCATAATCTAACAGTCCAGCCAATTGAGATAGTCTGGCTGTCCGGAGACCCCCTAATCCAGGACTCCCTCAGTAGCCCATGAACCAAGCTTCAATGACGACGAGTCCGGAGCGCAGTATTATCTTCGGCATTGCAAGGCGGGTTCCTTCTCTGAATACATCACAAAAGAATTTGAATACGAGGATAGTGTCCAACCCTGCAAAATAAGTTCCACATTCCACCGCAGAGAGAATAATTTTTTCACATATCTAATTTGCCGGCTTGTTTTGGCAGATGACGTTATGTCATGGCCCGGTGATTATTTGAACTGTTTCTTTTAACCAGCTCCACACATAACGCGAGGCGGTTTCTGGACACGTCTTGCCGAAGTAGAGATCGTGTTCCCCCAATTACGGGATTCTCATTAATGCGGTCGTGGGTAACCCAACCGTGTTTAGGACTCCTAGATTATAGGCAAGTCCCAAACGGCTACGGAGAGGACGCTTGATATTCACCCTCTTTATAAGGGGACAAGGTTTTTGCTTTTTCCCTCTTGTGCTCAATCGAACCCTTCCCCCGCCTCGAGTTCTAACACCCAAATCCTAGGTTAGGTGCTCCGGATCTTCAATCATGTCCGGATCCAGCCTTCAAGGCCGATGGATGCCCTCCTCCGTTACGGAAGAGGACATTAAGAAGTTGAGGAAGGCCAGATACCTGATCGCCGAGGTTTTGCATCGGCTGCCTGCTCAAGGGCAGATCGTCCCTACTCCCGAACCCAACGAGAACGTTGTGTTCGTCTCCCACTTCCTCCGAGGTCTAGGCCTCACTCTGGATCCTTTCGTCAGGGGTTTGATGTTCTATTATGGGCTAGATTTCCACGATCTAGCTCCGGACTCCTTTCTCCACATCTCGACATTTATTGTCGTGTGTGAGGCCTTCCTCCGTGTTACCCCTCACTTCGGCATGTGGCTTAAGACCTTTGAAGTAAAGCCGAAGATGATTGAGGGGCAACATGCAGCGTGCGGAGGTGCATCAATAGGCAAGATGGCAGGAGCTCCTTGGCCAAAAGGTTCCTTTCCAGAGGTGTCCGAATTATGGCAACGGGAGTGGTTTTACGTCACGGCTCCCAGAAGTGCCAAGTGGGCAGCTGCCCCCGCTTTTCGCTCGGGCCCCCCACCACAACTGATGTCATGGATTAGCAAAGGTCTGAGCTGGGGTCCAGCCAAGGACGTGCCTATACTGCAAAGCCGCATCCGAGATCTCTTCGAGGGAGATTTTAATTTGGTTGCGGTAATACAAGTTATGTTGGTTCGTCAAGTCCATCCTTGTAAACGCCGGCCCCTTTGCTTGTGGGAGTTCAACCCAGAGGGACCACGTGCCATTCAAAGTTTCCTCGGCCTGACGCTCGAGATGTACAAGTCATTCTTCGGACCTCAAGTAGAATGTCCGGATATTACCGAGGACGTGGTCCTGAGCCGTAACCACGCCGCCGAACAAGTAAGAAATTCTCTAGCCGAACACACTGTCTTTTATTCGAAGTTATTTTTGAGAGTTTGCTTTTTGACCAGGACTGGCTAACAAAGGCGAAGATGATTCGGTGTTTGGCCCCCCTCGCTGAGGGTTTGGAAAATCTGGTATTGGAAAAGATGCTCGAGGACACACCTCGCCCGGATCCCTTGAAGGAAGATACCGGGGGGTGGGGATAATAAAGGCGGACGCGGGCCCCCGTCGCTGCATGTTCCAACCGAGGGAACGAGCGCCACCACGAAGGAGGAAGACCGGGGGAGGAAAAGGACTGCTTTCGAGGATCCGGAAGCCGAAGCCTCCAAACGGGAGAAGAAGTCTCCCATAGAGGGTCCTGCCTCGCGGGGTGCTTTTACCGCACAAAGTCCGCGGGGGGATCAGCCTTCCAACGAGTCGTAAGTGATCCAAAATACTTTAATAGTAAAGGTATGCTATCTTTTTTGTCTGCGCGCGTTGAGCCTCTTGTATAGGGGTGTGACCATTGATCCGGTATGAATTACATATAGCTGTGCCGGACTCGTCTAACCATGTCCGAGGTCTTAACGACCTGTTAAATGCTTTAGTTGGTGAGGCTGTTTTTAGTGTGCGGCTGCCAAGGCAGCCACACTCTCTTCGGCGCGCAAAGATCGCTTAATACATCCATTTACTGTAATGATGCCACGTGGACTGGGCATCTTGAGTGTGAGGGAAGCGTAGTGCGGTGTTTCATTAAAGCGAGCGAAAGCTTCGCGTCCGAGTAGTGCTTGATAGACACTTTGGAATGGAGCAATGTGGAAGGTTAAATGTTCGCTACGGAAGTTATCGGGGGAGCCGAATATAACTGTTAGTAGCAGGGAGCCCATGCAATGCGCCCCTGGGCCTGGCGTTACTCCTTTAAAGGTAGTATTGCTATGGCAAATTTTTGTTGGGTTTATCCCCATTTCGCGGATTGTATCCTGATATATCAGGTTTAGACTGCTCCACCGTCCATCAGGACTCGTGTGAAGTGATATCCGTCAATTATTGGGTCTAATACCAGGGCAGCCCATCCTGTACACCGGATACTTGCTGAGTAATCACGATGGTCGAAAGTGATCGGTTGAGACGACCAGTGGCAGGACTCCGCGGTGATAGGCACTTGGGCATATTTTTCTGGGAGTGCCGTTTTGTTTGTTCCCTTGATCACGTGTAACACGTTTACTGTTTTGACTTCTGATGGGAATTTCTTTTGCTCCCCAGTGTCTTGCTTGAGAGGCTCATCCTCGTCTTCGCTTGGTGTATCCTCCCTCTTGTGTACGGCGTTGAGCTTACCGGACTGCTTGAAGACCCAACATTCTCTGTGGGTAGGATTAGCAGGATTACCAGGGGTGCTATGGATCTGACATATTTGGTCCAGAATTTTGTTTAGGCTAGACAGTTTGTCTCTGGCGCTTTTAGAGGGCGGCTTTTGCTGACCTGGCCGAGAGCTTTTGAATCCAGCGTTTACTGTCGTGCTCTTCGTGCTGTCTTCTTTATTCCGACGTTTGTTACTATTGTTGCGCTGTGATTTCCCGTTTCCATCTCTAACTTCAGATGTACTGGGGTCGCTGGTGCTGCATCTGGCTAGCCAGTTGTCCTCACCCACGCAAAAGCGGGTCATGAGGCTTGTTAATGCTGCCATTGTTCTCGGCTTTTCTTGGCCGAGGTGTTTGGCAAGCCATTCGTCACGGACGCTATGCTTAAAAGCTGCCAAGGCTTTGGCGTCCGGACAGTCGACAATTTTGTTCTTTTTAGTAAGAAACATGTTCCAATGTTTTCGGGCTGACTCTCCGGGCTGTTTAGTTATATGACTCAAATCGTCCGCGTATGGAGGTCAGACATAAGTCCCTTGAAAATTTGCCCGAAAAGCGTCTTCGAGCTCTTCCCAGCTTCCAATGGAGTTTTCGGGGAGGCCTTTAAGCCAGTGATGAGCTGGCCCTTTGAGCTTGAGGGGTAAGTACTTGATGGCGTGGAGATCATCTCCTCGAGCCATATGGATATGGAGGATATAATCCTCAATCCAGACCCCAGGGTCTGTTGTTCCGCCGTATGCCTCTATGTTTATGGGTTTGAATCCCTCTAGATATTCATGGTCCAGCACCTCATCGGTGAAACATAGGGGGTGTGCGGCACCCCTGTATATGGGTGTACCGCGTTGTTTGGATGTTTGTTGTGTTATGTTGTATGCTGGGGGCGCTTGCGTGGTCCATAGATGGATCTGGTTGCACCGTCCTTTTGGTGCGAGCCCTCGCGTGGATCGCGTATTGGCTTGTGAGTGGTGTTGTTTGCCGCTCGATGTTGGCCGTGAGGTCGTCTATCCGGCCAGGTGGCTGTTTTGATTTTTGGTTATGGGGGGTCTGAGGCCTCCTCATCGAATTCAGGTAGCAACTTTCGCTTTGGGTAGCTCTTGGTGGGGCGATTGTCGTTGTACCTCGCTGCAGTGTTGAGTACTTTACTCCATCTGATTTGAAGTGTGTCTTGCGCAGCCTTGAGCCTTTGCTTCTGCTTTTTCAGACTCCTCGTGGTGGCAACAAGCCTTTAACGGGCATTCTGCTGCTCCAGGTGCCTGTACGGCATTATGTCGTCCGGACTATAATCTTTGACAGAATTGGTTTGTTCGGTTTGATTCTCCGTATTGTCGTGGTCTGGCCATGGTTCGCCCTGCTCCAACGCTGGGTCTGTATGATCATTATTTCTGCCGAGGCGGGACTTGGGGCGGTGCTTGCGCCGCCGCTTTGACTGCTTCTCGAGGGAACAAGCCTTCGGTGCATCCTTCTGTTCCTCATCGTCGTCTTCTTTTGGTGTGTCCACCATGTATACGTCATATGATGAAGTGGACGTCCAGCGCCCTGTGGGCGGTGGTTCCTTTTCGCCTCCCGCATCGTCGTCCATACCGTCGATGCTTCGGAGTCGAAGTCGAGCATGTTGGTTGAGTCATCGACAGTGGCTATTAAGTGGGTGGTGGGTGGGTGTTGAATTTCTTTGTCATCCGCATCCCAATCCTGTTGGCCGTAATCCGGCCAGGGCTCTCCTGACAAAGAGAGAGACCTTAGTGAACTCAAAATGTCGCCGAAGGGCGAGTGCTGACAGATATCCGCGGCGGTGAATTCCATGATCGGCGCCCAATCGGATTCGATTGGCAGGGGCGCGGGCGGTTCGGGTCAGAAAAAGAGTTCGGCACCTTGGAGTCACGGGCTGCGCAGAGGGTTATGCTGGTGTTCGGCTCGATCGCCATTGAGACTGCAGCCCCTGAGGCGGTGTCTAACAACCCGTCCTCGATTGGCGCAATTGGCTTTGAACTAAGGGTCGGAGCTGATGCGGGCGCGGCTTCTGGGTTACTGTTCGGTGGCAGAGCTAGGTCATACCCATCGCAACAGTGCGGCACGCCCGGCTGTGGCTCGAATCCGTCGAAGATTAAGTCTCCGCGGATGTCGGCCGTGTAGTTCAAACTTCCAAATCTGACCTGATGGCTAGGGGCGTAGCTTTCAATCTGCTCCAGATGGCCAAGCGAATTAGCCCGCAGTGCAAAGCCACCGAATACGAAGGTCTGTCCAGGGAGAAAAGTCTCACCCTGGACCGCATCGCTATCGATGATAGTAGGAGCCATCAAGCCTAACGGCGACGACACAGAGGAACTCTCAATGAAAGCACCAATGTCGGTGTCAAAACCGGCGGATCTCGGGTAGGGGGTCCCGAACTGTGCGTCTAGGCCGGATGGTAACAGGAGGCAGGGGACACGAAGTTTTACCCAGGTTCGGGCCCTCTTGATGGAGGTAAAACCCTACGTCTTGCTTGGTTAATATTGATGATATGGGTAGTACAAGAGTAGATCTACCACGAGATCAGAGAGGCTAAACCCTAGAAGCTAGCCTATGGTATGATTGTATGTTGTGATTGTTGTCCTACGGACTAAAACCCTTCGGTTTATATAGACACCGGAGAGGGTTAGGGTTACACAAGGTCGGTTACAAAGGAGGAGATATCAATATACGTATTGCCTAGCTTGCCTTCCACGCCAAGTAGAGTCCCATCCGGACATGAGACGAAGTCTTCAATCTTGCTTCTTCATAATCTAACAGTCCGGCCAATGGAGATAGTCCGGCTGTCCAAAGACCCCCTAATCCAGGACTCCCTCAATCCCCATCCCTTTAATGGACAATTTATTTATCTGGCTAGGGGGGCAAATGTAAAAACGCCCTGGCACCTCGTATTCATTCGACACGTGGGAGAAAGCCCTTATTGGGCACAGAAGCCAAGAGGTCCAAACATTTATGGGACCGGACACTGCTTTGCAAACGTTCGAAAGATGGAGAAGAACCCGCCTTGCAATGTCGAAGACAATACTGCGTGCCGGACTCATCGTCATTGAAGCCTGGTTCGGGGGCTACTGAGGGAGTCCTGGATTAGGGGGTATCTGGACAGCCGGATTATATCCTTTGGCCGAACTATTGGACTATGAAGATACAAGATTGAAGACTTCGTCTCGTGTCCGGATGGGACTCTACTTGGCGTGGAAGGCAAGCTAGGCAATACGAATGTGTATATCTCCTCCTTTGTAACAGAGCTTGTGTAACCCTAGCCCCCTCTAGTGTCTATATAAACCGGAGGGTTTTAGTCCGTAGGACAACATACAATCATACCATAGGCTAGCTTCTAGGGTTTAGCCTCTCCGATTTCGTGGTAGATCAACTCTTGTAATACTCATATCATCAAGAATAAATCAAGCAGGATGCAGGGTTTTACCTCCATCAAGAGGGCCCGAACCTGGGTAAAACATCGTGTCCCCTGCCTCCTGTTACCATCCGCCTTAGACGCACAATTTAGGACCCCCTACCCGAGATCCGCCGGTTTTGACACCGACGGTGGGGCTGATAGTGAATGTACCATCAGCACCAACTAGCCCTACTAGGACCCTCTTCACAACAGTTGCAGTAGCCTTGGATCTCTTGCTAGTGGAACTCTCTGGCAAGTCATCGGCAGGTGTAGCGCACTTCGGAGAGGCACGCTTCTCGGATTCCTTGCTGGTATCCCTGCTAGCCCTTTCTTGTTTTCCTTAGCGGGAACAATGACTTCCCCGGCCTCAGCAGTGTCCGCATCCCGGTACATCTTGTCCACACATATGATTGCATCCTTCTTGTCTGATGGGATGGAAATGGCGCCAATTGGTCGTAGCATCTTCAAGGTATTGTAGGCATAGTGGGATGCCGCCACGAACTTTGCCAGGGCTGGTCGACCAAGAATCCCATTTATGGCAAAGGAAACTCAACCACGTTGAACACAACCTTCTCGGTCTGATAGTTCGACTCTCCTCCAAATGTCACCCGCAGCGTGATATTCCCCTTTGGACGACTCCTACTGGGGTTGATCCCTTGAAACGTGCCAGTAACCTTGAGCTCTTCATCCGATATTTGCAATTTTCTTATTACCTTGGGTTTAATCAAATTCAACCCTGCCCTGCCATCAGCCAACATCTATGTGACCTTGAGGTTGCGGATTGTTGGTGAAACCAACAACGGCAAGCACCCTACCATGGTGGTGCGGTCTGGGTGATCTTCTTCGTCAAAGATGATGGACGTGCAAGACTACTTGAGTGGCTTCCGGAATTCTGCCGCTAGTTCTACGACATTGACCTCACGCGCCCACTGTTTAAGCTGGTGGTGAGAGGAGTGCCAATATGCGCCTCTGTCAATGCACAGGGCCTCAGTGGCTTTCTGGAACTCCTACTCACTAGTTTCCTCTTCATCCCGTTCATCACTCTTGTCATCACCTTCCTTCTTCTCCCGGCCACTAGCAGGTTTCCGTTGATGCTGACGGACCTTGCCGTGGCAGCCTCCTCTGCCACCCCGGCATTTCCCGACAGCGCCTTCTTGGTCTCTTTCCTTGTCACGCTTCTCATACTCAGCTTTCTGCTTCTTAACGAGTTGCTCAACTTGATGGCACTCTTGGAGATCATGGCCCTTGGTCCGATGGATCTTGCAGTACGGTCTGTTAGCCTTACCGGCCTTCTCAGCCGCCGCAGCTTCTCGGCAGTCAGTGCACATGACAACTTCCTTGGAGGGAGCTTCGGTCTTGGCCTTCTTGCTGGTACTAGGAGTGCCAGAATCTTCAACAGCCAGCACTGCCTTCTCCTTGTGCTTCTTGTTGCGTTTCTTGTTCTTCTTCTTCTGTTTAGCAGCATCGTCATCATCTTCTAAGTCAAGTTCGACACCATCTTCTTCTCTGGGGAGTTGCCTCCCCTCCTCTGTATAGGCACACTTATCCGCCAAGGTGTAAAGCTCATTCACAGTCTTGGGCAACCGGACGTTCATCTTGGAACGTATTCTGTGGTTGCGCATGTTGCACTGGAATGCAACAATCATAGCTGCCAGTTGGATATCTGGAATGTTCCTGTGCACCCGGCTAAACCTCTGCATGTACTTTCGCAAACTCTCCCCTTCCATTTGTGGAAGGAACTGCAAACCACTAGGTAGCCCTGGTTCCTGATGTCCACCAGTGAAGGCACCAACAAACTCATTGCACAGGTCAGCCTAGGTCGATATGGAATTCTCCGGCAAGTGCATCAGCCACGACCTCACGTTCGGCTTGAGTGCCAAAGGGAACTAGTTGGTGAATACCTTTTCATCTCTTCCTCCGGCGGCTTGAATGGCGATGCGTACATGCTCAAGAACTCTGCCGGGTTTAGTCTTCCATCATACTTTTCTGGTATCTCTGGCTTGAAAACACGGGCAGATGGCAACGGACTTGCCGCAGCTCGTGACTGAAGGCAGGGCACCTAACCTCGAAAGGCAGGTATCCGCCTCCACTGGGCGCGGGTTCGTCGATGTTAGGGCCATTGCACCTGTCAGACTGGCGGTGGGTTTCGTGGTGTTGTTCTATGGTGACGCGCGCGTCTTCCCTCCGCTTGTCTTCCAGGACTTGACACTGATCTCGACGGGCCCAAGGGTAAGATGAAGCCATCGACACCTCGTCGGGCTCTTTGTTGCATGGCTCTGGCCGCAGCCTTTGCGCTGGCTGCCATGGAGGGGACTGCACTATCGAAGCGGCCCCTTCAGCACAGTTAGTAGCTCAGGCCATTGTTGTTGCTAGAGGGCGCCGTGGTGGGCCTGCTTGCTCTGATCCTCCCACTTTAGCAAAACCAATCAAACTTTGAATGGTGGCTCTCCACTCATCCATTTGATCGGCCGCTGGCGGGAATCTCAGGAGGAATTGGGCTCGCACCATAGCTTTTGAAGCAGTGCTTGGCATGGATGACGACGTAGATCGCGACGTCGCCGGACTTCTGATGGTACCAGTAGTGGTGCCTCCGTGCTCTCATCGTCGCGAGACAGTCATTATGGCGGCGTGGCGACAAGAAGGATGTGCCTGGGGGTTGACGACCCCATTTGGCGCTTCATCTTGATTACCCTATCCTGGGGAAGACGCGTGCCCCGTAGCCGCACCCGTAGCAGGGACAACTAGGGGGTCGTGATTCGTACCATAGCGGGTGTTGATGTCTACTACACAACCTTCTTCTTGTAGACGTTATTGGGCCTCCAAGTGCAGAGGTTTGTAGGACAGTAGCAAATTTCCCTCAAGTGGATGACCTAAGGTTTATCAATCCGTAGGAGGCGTAGGATGAAGATGGTCTCTCTCAAGCAACCCTGCAACCAAATAACAAAGAGTCTCTTGTGTCCCCAACACACCCAATACAATGGTAGATTGTATAGGTGCACTAGTTCGGTGAAGAGATGGTGATACAAGTGGTATATGGATATTTGTAATCTGAAATTATAAAAACAGCAAGGTAACTAATGATAAAAGTGAGCGTAAACGGTATTGCAATGATAGGAAACAAGGCCTAGGGTTCATACTTCCACTAGTGCAAGTCCTCTCAACAATACTAACATAATTGGATCATAAAACTATCCCTCAACATGCAAGAAAGAGTCACTCCAAAGTCACTAATAGTGGAGAACGAACGAAGAGATTATGGTAGGGTACGAAACCACCTCAAAGTTATTCTTTCCAATCAACCGTTGGGCTATTCCTATAGGTGTCACAAACAGCCCTAGAGTTCATACTAGAATAACACCTTAAGATACAAATCAACCAAAACCCTAATGTCACCTAGATACTCCAATGTCACCTCAAGTATCCGTGTGAATGATTATACGATATGCATCACACAATCTCAGATTCATCTATTCAACCAACACAAAGGACCTCAAAGAGTGCCCCAAAGTTCTACCGGAAAATCTCGACGAAAATGTGTGCCAACCCCTATGCATGGGTTCATGGGCGGAACCCGCAAGTTGATCACCAAAACATACATCAAGTGAATCACATGATATCCCATTGTCACCACAGATATCCACGGCAAGACATACATCAAGTGTTCTCAAATCTTTAAAGACTCAATCCGATAAGATTACTTCAAAGGGGAAACTCAATTCATTACAAGAGAGAAGAGGGGGAGGAGAAACATAGGATCCAACTATAATAGCAAAGCTCGCGATACATCAAGATCGTATCACCTCAAGAACACGAGAGAGAGAGAGATCAAACACATAGCTACTGGTACATACCCTCAGCCCCGAGGGAGAACTACTCCCTCCTCGTCATGGAGAGCACCGAGATGATGAATATGGACACCGGAGAGGGATTGCCCCCTCCGGCAGGGTGCCGGAACGGGTCTAGATTGGCTTTCGGTGGCTACGGAGGCTTCTGGCGGCGGAACTCCCGATATATTGTGCCCTCTGATGTTTTTAGGGTATATGGAGATATATAGGCGGAAGAAATACGTCAGGGGGGCCACGAGGGGCTCACGAGGGTGGAGGGCGCGCCCAGGGGGGGTGGGCGCGTCCCCTGCCTTGTGGCCTCCTCACAGGTCCTCCGACGTGCACTCCAAGTCTTCTGGGCTTCTTTTCTTCCAAAAAGTGTTCCGTGACTTTCAGGCCAGTTGGACTCCGTTTGATTTTCCATTTCCTCGAAAGCCTAAAATAGGGTAAAAACAAAAACTGGCACTAGGCTCTAGGTTAATAGGTTAGTCCCAAAAATGATATAAAAGTGTATAATAAAGCCCATAAACATTCAAAATAGTAGATAATATAGCATGGAGCAATCAAAAATTATAGATACGTTGGAGACGTATCAGGTGTCATCGATGTGGCAGCGCCCTCCAGCGCAATGCAGAGGCGAAAACTGAAGATTCCCCCCACGCCTTATGGAACATGGTCGTCGGGATGCTGTTGATGTTGCCCTCCTCGAGCGTCTTCTGCTCCTACTTCGGTCGCAGGGTGAATGATGACTGCGCCACCTGCGCCGGTCGTGCCCCCCATGGCGTCTGCATCCCCCAACGCCGCTGCAGCACCCACAGTGTTAGTGGCTGATGCGAAGGGGCCTTCGAGGTAGAAGGCTGAGATGTTGCGCCAGACTTTTTCTTGGGCGCCATGGATGATGAAGAAGAAGATGATGAAGATAGATGCGTTGTTCACTATCTCAGGTTTGCACAAGTACTTCCCCCTACCTAGTGCGCCAAAGATGTCATGGTGGAGCACGATCACCTATGGGGCCATCAGCCCATTGTGGTTCGGCAAGCGGGAAGGACACGTTGCACAAAGAGTGGAGACCATGGAGCAGCACGACAGGGGTGACGCTGGTGGTTTTTACCAAGGTTCGGGCCGCTGAGAAGCGTAAAACTCTACTCCTGCTTTGGTGGATTGATGGTGGTGCACACACAATGCTCAAGCCTGGTAAGGTCGCTTTGGGGAGAGCAGCTACATGCGTAAGGGTGTACAAGGGTCTGGATCCTCTCTTAGGTTGCCATGGCCCTCCTTTTATAGGCTAAGGGGTTACCACAATGGCAAATCAGTCATTATCTACTGATTAGATAGCCAACAGTGCTATCATACCTAACTCTGGCAGTTAGGACAAAGTGCATTAAATGCACTACTAGGTGTCACGCTGAGGATGCAGCCCGGCAAGCCTGCCGCACCGCTCAACCACCCTCTTATCTGTCTCCGTGACACCCTCTAGACGGGTGTCATATAGGGTGAATCTCCTTTCCAAATGGCTGCCACATGCCAAATGATAGCCAAATAATTATTTGGCCGCTCGATACCGCACTGATAAGTGACCTGCGTTGCTGTGCGGTGGAGCGTTGGAGTGTTGGTGGGGTGACTTGCCCTCGGTGGCCCCGGCAAGCCCGCCGGGGGAATCTTGGGGATTGCCCTTGGTGAGGCCTCAACCTGACAAGGCTTGCCTGTCTGGCAAGGGAGGTTTTTCCTTAGTGACATCTTGTTCCTTTGGCTTGTCATGGTCTTCTTGGTCCGCCCTTTGATTTCACAAAGATCTATCTCTCCAGCTTGGTCTTGTCTTGGGAGCTTGGTGTCGCTGTAATTTTGCCCTTGTGCCTGTGTGCAGTCTGGGAAACATACGCAAAAGTTTGTTGCACCGACACATTGTGCATTGATGGGGCACTTCTTTGCACTCCTCTCACAACCAACTCAAGCAGTGGGCACGTGAGGCCAATGCGGCAGAGCTAGTAGAAAACTCTTTGATGTTGAGGACCACCTAGATCACACCACTGCGGTCGGATGCTTGCCTTTGTTGGTTTCACCAACAATCCACGACCTCAAGGTCACAAAGACGCTGGTGGACGGCGAGGCAGGGTTGAATTTGATTTCCCCTGACGTGATCAAGAAACTCCAAATTCCTGACGAGGACCTCAAGAGCACTGGCACATTCCATGGGATCAACCAAGTAAGATGCCGACCTAAGGGAAAGATTGCATTATGGGAACTGAACTACATGACTGAGAAAGTTTTGTTTGATGTGGTCAAGCTTCCCCTGCCATTCAACGAGATCCTTGGTCGTGAAGCTTTGGCCAAGTTCATGGCAGCATCCCATTATGCATATAACACCTTGAATATGTCGGGGCCAATAGGAGTCATTTCCATCCTGCCGGATAAGATGGATGTAGTTATATGCATCAATAAGATGTACAGAGATGCGATAGCAGCAGAGGCCATCGAGGCCTAGGCTCCTGCCAAGGAAGGAAAGAAGGGTAAGAAAGCTAGCAAGGACACTAATAAGGACCCCGGGAAGCGCACCTCTTCGGAGTGCGCTGTTGTCGGTGTTCTGGGAACGGGGGTCCCCAGACTTGCCTGCCTACAGCCCGCGGCGTGGCTAAGCCAGCAGGCCCTACGACCCATCTTCATCAAAAAGGCATCCAAGACCCTCGTGAGGGGCCAAGCCTCATGAGGCGGACGACGCAAGACATCCTCAGGAGTGGCCTAGTCAAGAAGGCTCACGAGGAGCGGAGATATCAAGGCGTGGCGAACGTCACGAGGCTCTCGTAACATGAGCCATGACGATCGACACCAAGCGGGCGTCAGGCGGGTGCCAGCGCACCCAACGTCCTTCTTTCCTCTTTGGTGCTAACGAAGCAAGCGTTGATGAGGAGTACCGAGGCATCAGGCAAAGGTTTCTATGTCAGTGCAACGATACCAAGACCAGAAGGACGGCAAGACGGAGGTCACCGTGGAGCCCAAGACGGCGTCACCACGAGAGCCTTTTGCAGGCGAAGACCACTTTTGTCAGTATAGCTTGTACTAGCTGTCCCCCTTCAAATTTGCCCGCCGTTGTTGGCTCCCTTCCCGCTCAATATTTGGGAAGAGGACCAGGGCCTATATAAGTAGAGCTAGCCACCACAGTAGGGGCATCGAGCAGTTCATCCAGCTCTCACCCGCTAAGACACCAATCACAAGAACACCTCAACCTCAGGAGGCTGTTCTTCCCTCTTTACTGTTCATCATAAGCCCAAGAGGCAATCCACCACCACCACACTGGAGTAGGGTATTACACCACAACGGTGGCCCGAACCAGTATAAATCTCGTGTCTTTCTGTGCCGTGAGTTCATCGAGTTTGTCCGCGAGATCTTAGCGAGCTAGGGCGTAGATCGTAGGAGGGAAAAACTTTGCGCGCACCCCAGTGTTCGAACCTTAAGGGTTTGCCGGAACCCCACATCTGACATTTGACGCACCAGGTAGGGGTGCGCCGTAGCTTCCCTCTAGTCGATCAGTCGATTCGTCGCTCCGTCGTCTCCATGGCGGATGCTCGCCGAGCTCGAGTTGAGCGCCGGGCTGCCCTCACTGCCCGCGTTGCTCAGAGAGATCCCGTCAGTGGGCCACCTCGTCGCTCTCCGTCTCCTGCCGCCAACGCTGCCGCCGGCCCGGTGGGGAACGAGCAGCAAGCGTCCTTGCTGCATCCTTCGGTGCGGCAGGACGGCCGCACCGCCACTCCGTCGCTGACCCCGGATGGTTCTTCGTCTCACGCACGCCGCGCTCCCATGGAGGCGCGGGCCGCACTCCTTGCCGCAAACAAACTCCTGCGCAACCGCCCAGTCGACGACCTCTACGAGGAGTGGCTCGACCGCGTCGCCGAGCTTGTCCGCGCCGCAGGGGGCTCCCCGGCGCCGTCCCTCTCTCTGCGCCACCCTCAGCCAGCCATGGGCGATGAGGCTCATGACGCGCCTCCACCACCTCTGCCCCAAGACAGTGCCTTGGCACCAAGGCGTGCGACACCGCGGCGTGATCCACCACGCCCAGCGACCGCGCGCGAAGAGAGAAGCTGCCAAGAAATCCCTCGGCCACGAGAAGCTGCACCCGCGCTTCCCGCGCCGCCTCGTCAAGACCGCGCACCACCCGCAGCAGCGCCACGCGGACCTCATCAAGACCATGCTCCACCTCCAAAGCGGGCCCCAGCAACCACGGCTGGCTGCCGCGCCTTCACCCCCGAGCAGCATAGCGTCGCCTGGCCAGGCAAGTTCAAGCCAGATCTGCCTCCTCAATACGATGTCACCGCCGACCCCGTGGAGTTCCTGCAGCTCTACGAGCTGAGCATCAAAGCAGCCAGCGGCGATGAGAAAGTCATGGCGAACTGGTTTCCCATGGCTCTCAAGGATGGAGCCCGCTCCTAGCTCCTGAACATGCAGCACGGCTCGATCTCCTCCTGGGACGAGATACGCGACTGCTTCGTCACCAACTTCCAGGGCAACAGTTTTCGAGGGTAGAGTATTCAACCCAAATTTATTGATTCGACGCAAGGGGAGCCAAAGAATATTCTCAAGTATTGCAGTTGAGTTGTCAATTCAACCACACCTGGATAACTTAATATCTGCAGCAAAGTGTTTAGTAGCAAAGTAATATGATAGTAGTGGTAATGGTAACAAAAGTAACGGTAGCAAAAGTAATATTTTTGGTGTTTTGTAATGATTGTAACAATAGCAATGGAAAAGTAAATAAGCGAAGAACAATATGTGAAAAGCTCGTAGGCATTGGATCGGTGATGGAGAATTATGCCCGATGCGGTTCATCATGTAACAGTCATAACATAGGGTGACACAGAACTAGCTCCAATTCATCAATGTAATGTAGGCATGTATTCCGAATATAGTCATACGTGCTTATGTAAAAGAACTTGCATGACATCTTTTGTCCTATCCTCGCGTTGCAGCGGGGTCCTAATGGAAACTAAGGGATATTAAGGCCTCCTTTTAATAGAGTACCGGAACAAAGCATTAGCACATAGTGAATACATGAACTCCTCAAACTATGGTCTTCACCGGGAGTGCTCCCGATTATTTTCACTTCGGGGTTGCCGGATCATAACTCATAGTAGGTGACTATAGACTTGCAAGATAGGATCAAGAACTCACATATATTCATGAAAACATAATAGGCTCAGATTTGAAATCATGGCACTCGGGCCCTAGTGACAAGCATTAAGCATAGCAAAGTCATAGCAACATCAATCCCAGAACATAGTGGATACTAGGGATCAAACCCTAACAAAACTAACTCGATTACATGATAGATCTCATCCAACCCATCACCGTCCAGCAAGCCTACGATGGAATTACTCACGCACGGCGGTGAGCATCATGAAATTGGTGATGGAGGATGGTTGGTGATGACGATGGCGACGGATCCTCCTCTCCGGAGCCCCGAACAGACTCGAGATCAGCCCTCCCGAGAGGTTTTAGGGCTTCGCGGTGGCTCCGTATCGTAAAACGCAATGAATCCTTCTCTCTGATTTTTTCTCCCTGAAAGTGAATATATGGAGTTGGAGTTGAGGTCGGTGGAGCGTCAGGGGGCCCATGAGGTAGGGGTGCGCGCCTCCCACCCTCGTGGACAGGGTGTGGGCCCCCTGACATGGATTTTTCTTCTAGTATTTTTCTTTTTTTTCCAAATAGATGTTCCGTGGAGTTTCATGTCATTCCGAGAACTTTTGTTTTTGCACATAAATAACACCATGGAAAGTCTGCTGAAAACAGCGTCAGTCCGGGTTAGTTCCATGCAAATCATGCAAGTTATAGTCCAAAACAAGGGCAAAAGTGTTTGTAAAAGTAGATACGATGGAGACGTGTCAACTCCCCCAAGCTTAAACCTTTGCTTGTCCTCAAGCAATTCTGTTGATAAACTGAAAGTGATAAAGAAAAACTTTTACAAACTCTGTTTTCTCTTGTTGTTGTAAATATGTAAAGCCAACATTCAAGTTTTCAGCAAACATTATGACTAACCATATTCACGGTAACTCTTAGGTCTCATGTTTACTCATATCAATGGCATAATCAACTAGCGAGCAATAATAATAAATCTCGGATGACAACACTTTATCAAAACAATCATAATATGATATAACAAGATGGTATCTCGCTAGCCCTTTCTAAGACCGCAAAACATAAATGCAGAGCACCTTTAAAGATCAAGGACTGACTAGACATTGTAATTCATGGTAAAAGAGATCCAATCAGAGTCATACCCAATATAGATTAATAGTAATGGATGCAAATGGCAATAGTGCTCTCCAGCTAGTGCTCTTTAATAAGAGGGTGATGACTCAACATAAAAGTAAATGGATATGACCTTCGCAGAGGGAAGCAGGGATTTGCAGAGGTGTCAGAGCTCGGTTTTGAAATAGAGATAAATAATATTTTGAGCGGCATACTTTCATTGTCAACATAACAACCAAGAGATGGCGATATCTTCCATGCTACACACATTATAGGCGGTTCCCAAACAGAATGGTAAAGTTTATACTCCACCTCCACCAACAAGCATCAATCCATGGCTTGCTCGAAACAATGAGTGCCTCCAACTAGCAACAGTCCCTGGGGGAGTTTTGTTTGCAATTATTTTGATTTAGTTTTCATAAAGCATGGGACTGGGCATCCCGGTGACCAGCCATTTTCTCGTGAGTGAGGAGCGGAGTCCACTCCTCTTGAGAATAACCCGCCTAGCATGGAAGATAAGGGCAGCCCTAGTTGATACATGAGCTATTCGAGCATACACAACAGAATGTTTATTTGAAGGTTTAGAGTTTGGCACCTACAAATTTACTTGGAACGGCAGGTAGATACCGCATATACGAAGGTATAGTGGACTCATATGGAATAACTTTGGGGTTTAAGGGATTGGATGCACAAGTAGTATTCCCGCTTAGTACAAGTGAAGGCTAGCAAAAGACTGGGAAGCGGCCAACTAGAGAGCGACAACAGTCATGAACATGCATTAAAATTAATAAACATTGAGTACAAGCATGAGTAGGATATAATCCACCATGAACATATATATTGTGAAGGCTATGTTGATTTGTTTCAACTACATGTGTGAACATGTGCCAAGTCGAGTCACTTAAATCATTCAAAGGAGGATACCACCCCACTATACTACATCACAACCATTTTTATAGCATGTTGGCACGCAAGGTAAACCATTATAACTCATAGCTAATCAAGCATGGCACGAGCAACTATGATCTCTAATTGTCATTGCAAACATGTTTATTCATAATAGGCTGAATCAGGAACGATGAACTAATCATATTTACAAAAACAAAAGAGGTCGAGTTCATACCAGCTTTTCTCATCTCAGTCAGTCCATCATATATCGTCATAATTGCCTTTCACTTGCACGACCGAACGATGTGAAAAATAATAAGAGTGCACGTGCATTGGACTAAGCTGGAATCTGCGAGCATTCAATAAACAAGAGAAGACAAGGCAATATGGGCTTTTGGTTAAATCAACAATAATGCATATAAGAGCCACTTCAACAATTTAATTATGGTCTTCTCCTATCGACCCCCAAAGAAAAGAAAAGAAATAAAAGCTATTTGCACTAGAAAGCTCCCAACAAGAAAAAGAAGAATGGGAAATCTTTTGGGGTTTTTCTTTTTTTAATTATTACTACTGCCGCAAGAAAAGTAAACTAGCTAGAAGCTACACTAATTTTTTGGTTTTTCTTAAAGTTTATCAAGCACACAAGAAGAAAGCAAGAAAAAGAAAAATAAACTAGCATGGATATTACAGTGAAAGAGTATGAGCACCGGCATCTAGCAATGAGTGTGTAAACATAAATGTAATGTCGGTGGGAAATACGTACTCCCCCAAGCTTAGGCTTTTGGCCTAAGTTGGTTTATTGCCAAGAATGGCCTGGCGGATATCCGGGGTCGTAATGAGATGAAGAAGACTCTGATTGCCACTGGCTGGAAAGCATCTCCGGATCCCACTTGTAGTTAGACTGTCGTGGAGGCTCAAATTGTGGTTCCGGCTGCGTGGCTGGTGCAGGGTTCCGGTAGGCGTGAATGGCCGCCCACGGAACAAGATACGGACTGGTTGCGTTGAACGAGGAGGAAGTCGGTGAGGCCTCCACAGTGCGAGGCAAATTATTTTTGGGCCTCTATGATTTTTCACTTTGCTTTTCCTTCGAGCTTCGGCTCGATGGCCCCCTCAAAAATCTCTTCTTTATTTTATGAAAAATTCTGAAATTTTTAGTAACTTCAAACAAAAGTGAACCAAGCTCAACAAAATTGATAGCAACTACTCCTACAAGTGCCTAGAGACTATATCATGCATTAGAACAACTTGGAACCATATAAATTTGACATGCAAGCTCAAGAGGACGGTCACCTAGGCAGCACAAATTTGCAATGAATAAAGCACTAGAACAAAAACTAATTGGACCAATGGAGGAGTCACATACCAAGGAACAATCTCCCCAGGCAGTTTTGTGAGAGGTGCTTTGAGCAAGGTGATCGAAAATCGCAGCAAAATGAGCTAGAACTCGTGCTTGAGCTGGATGGTGATTTTTTGGGAGGAAGAAGAAGTGTGTGGGTGCAGGAATAAGTGGAGGGGGGCCACCGTGGGCCCACGAGGCAGGGGGCGTGCCCAGGGGGTAGGGTGCGTCCTCCACCCTCGTGGCCAGGTGCTTGCCCCTCCTGCTGTGTTCTCAGTGCCAGATATTCTCAAATATTCCAGAAAGAATCATATTCCATTTTCAAGGCATTTGGAGAACTTTTATTTTTGGGGTATTTTTATATTGCATGGATACATCAGAAAACAAACAGAAAAATACTACTAAATAACAGAAAGTAGAAAGAGGGTACAGAAGGTTGTGCTTTCTAGTTTCATCCATCTCATGCTCATCAAAATGAATCCACTAACAATGTTGATCAAGTCTTGTTAACAAACTCATTCCGAATAACATGGAACCGTAGAAATTTCGAATAACACTATGCTACCTCAACAGGGATATGCACATCCCCAACAATAGGAATATCATATTTCTTCTTGACAGTAGGAAGAGGAAATTCAAAACCTCCAAAAATAATCGATGGAATTTTTCCAATAGAATTGATAATGTGAACATGAGGTTGTTTCCTCGGAAAGTGTACCATATGCTCATTACCATTAACATGAAAAGTGACATTGCCTTTGGTGCAATCAGTAACAGCCCCTGCAGTATTCAAAAAAGGTCTTCCAAGAATAATAGACATACTATCATCCTCAGGAATATCAAGAATAACAAAGTCCGTTAAAATAGTAACGTTTGCAACCACAACAGGCACATCCTCACAAATACCAATAGGTATAGCAGTTGATTTATCATCCATTTGCAAAGATATTTCAGTAGGTGCCAACTTATTCAAGTCAATTCTATGATATAAAGAGAGAGGCATAACACTAACACCGGCTCCAAGATCACATAAAGCAGTTTTAACATAGTTTCTTTTAATGGAGCATGGTATAGTTGGTACTCCTGGATCTCCTAGTTTCTTTGGTATCCCACCCTTAAAAGTATAATCAGCAAGCATGGTGGAAATTTCAGCTTCAAGTATCTTTCTTTTATTTGTAACAATATCTTTCATATACTTAGCATAAGGATTCATTTTGAGCATATCAGTTAATCGCATATGTAGAAAGATAGGTCTAATCATTTCAGCAAAGCGCTCAAAATCCTCATCATCCTTTTTCTTGGATGGTTTGGGAGGAAAAGGCATGGGTTTCTGAACCCATAGCTCCCTTTTTTTACCATGTTTCCTAGCAACAAAGTCTCTCTTAGCATAACATTGATTATTTGATTGTGGGTTATCAAGATCAATAGCAGGTTCAATTTCTACATCATTATCATTACTAGGTTGAGCATCATCATGAACATCATCATTAATATTTTCATTAGGTTCATGTTCATTACCAGATTGTGTTTCAGCATCATAAATGGAAATATCATTAGGATTCTCAGTTGTTTCAGCAATAGGTTCACTAGAAGCATGCAAAGTCCTATCATTTTTCTTTTTTTCTTTTTAGAAGGACTAGGTGCATAAATATTATTTCTCTGAGAATCTTGCTCAATTCTCTTAGGGTGGCCTTCAGGATACAAAGGTTCCCGAGTCATCTTACCAGTTCTAGTAGCCACTCTAATAGCATAATCATTTTTCTTACTATTCATTTCATTCAGCAAATCCTTTTAGGCTTTAAGTACTTGTTCTACTTGAGTGCTAACCATAGAAGCATTTTTAGTAATGAGTTTAAGTTCACCTTTAACATTAGCCATATAATCACCCAAGTGTTCAATCAGATAAGCATTTTGTTTTAATTGTCTACCAAACTAAGCATTGAAATCTTCTTGCTTAACCATAAAGTTATCAAACTCATCCAACCATTGGCTAGCAATTTTAGTAGGAGGGATTTCAGCTTTATCATATCTACAGAGAGAATTTACCTTTACTACCCGTGTCGGGTTATCAAGACCATGAGTTTCTTCAATAGGTAATGGATTAAGATCATATGGTTCTTCAACAGGCGGTAAATTAAGACCATGTATTTTTTCAATAGGAGGTAAATTCTTAACATCTTCAGCTTTAATACCTTTTTATTTCATAGATTTCATTGCCTCTTTCATATCTTCAGGACTGAGAAATAGAACACCTCTCTTCTTCGGAGTTGGTTTAGGAATAGGCTCAGGAGCTGGCTCAGAAAGTGTCCAATTATTTTCATTTGTCAACATATTATTCAATAGAATTTCAGCTTCGTCCGGTGTTCTTTCCCTAAAAACAGAACCAGCACAACTATCCAGGTAATCTCTGGAAGCATCGGTTAGTCCATTATAAAAGATATCAAGTATTTCATTTTTCTTGAGAGGATGATCAGGCAAAGCATTAAGTAACTTGAGAAGCCTCCCCGAAGCTTGTGGGAGACTCTCTCCTTCAATTTGCACAAAGTTGTATATATCCCTTAAAGCAGCTTGTTTCTTATGAGCGGGGAAATATTTAGCAGAGAAGTAACAAATCATACCCTAGGGACTACGCACACAACCAGGATCAAGAGAATTAAACCATATCTTAGCATCACCCTTTAATGAGAACGTAAATATTTTAAGGATATAAAGTTAGCGGGATCTCTCATAATTAGTGAACAGGGTGGCTATATCGTTTAATTTAGTAAGATGTGCCACAACAGTTTCAGATTCATAGCCAAGAAAATGATCAGATTCAACCAAAGTAATTATATCAGGATCAACAGAGAATTCATAATCCTTATCAGTAACACAGATAGGTGAAGTAGCAAAAGCAGGTCAGGTTTCATTCTAGCATTAAGAGATTGCTGCCTCCATTTAGCTAATAACCTCTTGAGCTCATATCTATCTTTGCAAGCTAAAATAGCTAAAGCAGCTTCTTTTTCAAAAACATAACCCTCAGGAATAACAGGCGAGTCTTCATCATCACTTTCATCAATATAATCAGTTTCAATAATTTCTTTCTCTCTAAGCCTAGCAATTTGTTCATTAAGAAATTCACTAAGTGGCATAGTAGTATCAAGCATAGAAGTAGTTTCATCATAAGCATCATGCATAGCAGAAGTGGCATCATCAATAACATCCGACATATCAGAACGAATTGCAGAAGCAGGTTTAGGTGTCACAAGCTTACTCAAAATAGAAGGTGAATCAAGTGCAGAGCTAGATGGCAGTTCCTTACGTCCCCTCGTAGTTGAGGGATAAATTGTTGTTTTAGTGTCTTTCAAGTTCTTCATAGTGACTAGCAGATATAAATCCCAAGTGACTCAAATAATAGAGTTATGCTCCCCGGCAACGGCGCCAGAAAATAGTCTTGATAACCCACAAGTATAGGGGATCGCGACAGTTTTCGAGGGTAGAGTATTCAACCCAAATTTATTGATTCGACACAAGGGGAGCCAAAGAATATTCTCAATTATTAGCAGTTGAGTTGTCAATTAAACCACACCTGGATAACTTAATATCTTTCGCAAAGTGTTAAGTAGCAAAGTAATATGATAGTAGTGGTAAAGGTAACAAAAGTAACGTTAGCAAAAGTAATATTTTTGGTGTTTTGTAATGATTGTAACAATAGCAACGGAAAATTAAATAAGCGAAGAACAATATGTGAAAATCTCGTAGGCATTGGATCAGTGATGGAGAATTATGCCGGATACGGTTCATCATGTAACAGTCATAACATAGGGTGACACAGAACTAGCTCCAATTCATCAATGTAATGTAGGCATGTATTCCAAATATAGTCATACATGCTTATGGAAAAGAACTTGCATGACATCTTTTGTCCTACCCTCCCATGGCAGTGGGGTCCTAATGGAAACTAAGGGATATTAAGACCTCCTTTTAATAGAGTACCGGAACAAAGCATTAGCACATAGTGAATACATGAACTCCTCAAACTATGGTCATCACTGGGAGTGGTCCCGATTATTGTCACTTCGGGGTTGCCGGATCATAACACATAGTAGGTGACTATAGACTTGCAAGATAGGATCATGAACTCACATATATTCATGAAAACATAATAGGTTCAGATCTGAAATCATGGCACTCGGACCCTAGTGACAAGCATTAAGCATAGCAAAGTCATAGCAACATCAATCTCAGAACATAGTGGATACTAGGGATCAAACCCTATAAAAACTAACTCGATTACATGATAGATCTCATCCAACCCATCACCGTACAGCAAGCCTACGATGGAATTACTCACGCACGGTGGTGAGCATCATGAAATTGGTGATGGAGGATGGTTGATGATGACGATGGCGACGAATCCCCCTCTCTGGAGCCCCGAACGGACTCCAGATCAGCCCTCCCGAGAGGTTTTAGGGCTTGGCGGCGTCTCCATATCATAAAACTGATGAATCCATCTCTCTGATTTTTTTCTCCCCGAAACTGAATATATGGAGTTGGAGTTGAGGTCGGTGGAGCGTTAGGGGGCCCACGAGGTAGGGGGGCGCGCCCCCACCCTCGTGGACAGGGCGTGGGCCCCTTGATGTGGATTTTTCTTCTAGTATTTTTCTTATTTTCCAAATAGATGTTCCGTGGAGTTTCAGGTCATTTTGAGAACTTTTGTTTCTGCACATAAATAACACCATGGAAAGTCTGCTGAAAACAGCGTCAATCCGGGTTAGTTCCATTCAAATCATGCAAGTTAGAGTCCAGAACAAGGGCAAAAGTGTTTGGAAAAGTAGATACGATGGAGACGTATCACCCGCCGGCCGCGGGTGACCTGCTCCGCATCAAGCAACAACCAGGAGAGACCCTCCAGAAGTACATCCAGCGCTTCAACAACACCCGCCTCAAGATCCCCAAGGTCACGCTGAGGCCATCATCTCCGCGTTTTCCGACGGCGTCCGTGACGTCAAGATGAAGGAAGAGCTCGCTATCCACGAGGAGCTCGGCACATCTCAGGAGTTGTTTAACCTAGCGACCATGTGCGCAAGAGCTGAGGAGGGGAGCCTCTCCCTCCTCGAGCTGCCAGCTGTGGGAGCAGAGGAGAAGAAAGCCAAGGCCAAGGACATGGAGCGCAAGGAAGCGGCAGTGCTCGCAGCGGAGCCCGACACCAAGCGGGGCAGAGATCAGCCCGAGTCATACAAGAATAGCCGACCGTTCTGCGCCTTCCACAACCTGAACACTCACAACACCAGTGAATCTCAAGAGCTCAGAGCCATTCGCGAGGGATGCTTTGGTCGACGCCCCGAGCACAGCGACTGGGGCTACGGTCGTGGAGGACGTGGGTGCGGACGCTGGGACGACCGAGGCCCACGCCAGGAGTGGCGCGACAGACCTCGTGAGGACCGCTGGCAGGACCATCCTCGTGAGGGGGCCTGGAGGGACCAGGCTTGTGAGGATCGCCCCCAAAGCAACGCCGGTCTTCTCCCACTGCCGCCACCAAGAAGAAGCGACGACCACCATCAGGACGAGGGGGCTGTGGGTTTCGAGGAGCCGCGTGCAATCGCCTGCATCTTAGGCAGCACCCAGGCCCCAGCCTCTCAGCGCATCTTCATACGGTTCACTCGCGAGGTGAACGCGGTGCTCCCCAAGCTCGAGGCCACGCGCCCGCTCAAGTGGTCCCAATGTGCCATCACTTCCAACTCGGCAGATCAGCTCAAGTGCGCGGCCATCGCTAGCGCCCTCCCGATGTTGTGCTCCCCAGTCATCAGTAATGTGCAGGTTACCAAGACCCTCATCGACGGTGGCGTAGGGCTTAACGCCCTATCCGTCGACACATTTGACAACCTCCATGTGCCGTATGAGTAGCTCCAGCCTACCAAGCCTTTTCTCATGGGTGACCGACGGTTCCACCACATCGATAGGGCAGGTCCGCCTGCCTGTCACCTTTGGAGAGCGCAAGAACTATCGCACTGAGCTCATCGACTTCGACGTCGCGCACATCCGCCTGCCGTACAACGCCATCCTCGGGTATCCGACCCTGGCCAAGTTCATGGCAGTCACCCATCACGGCTACAACGTCCTCAAGATGCCAGGAAGCGAAGGAATCATCACGGTCCCATGTGAAGAGAGAGACACGGTGTGCTCCCTCGAGCGCGCCTTCCAAGCTGCAGCAATCAACAATCCCGACAGCAGAAGTGAGGGCCCTTCGGAGGCCATCCCCAAGAAGAAGCAGCTGCGCCGCGCAGGACTTCAGGAGGATGGCGTCGCGGCAGGAGCCTCATCAGGATCAGCGTCCGTCCCAGGGGCGCCTCCCTCCATCGCATAGGAAGGCGCACCTGGCGCCCTCCTCGGGCAGGGCTCGGGGCCTCTCTTCTGGAGGGCCTCAAACCTTGCCAACCTCACAAGGAGGCGCTTGGGCACCACTTGGAGGCGTGCTTCGCGACACGTGTCCCTCAGGAGAGCACATGGCAAGGAGTGCCCACCACTCAGGAGTTCATCACCAAGACTGCTCAAGAGCTGCAAGACGCAAGAGCCATGCGCGGCGACAGCCACTCACGTGGCGCAGCTCCCCATCCAGGCGAGGATGCTGGGCTGTGTGTCTGCATTGATGTTCTAGGGCTCAATAGGGCCGCATCGCAGGAGCGCTTCTGGCCTTTGCGTGTGGGCCGCTGCGAGGGCCCGCCACACAGCTACGTTCGCATGCCCTTCGGCTTGCCGAGCGTGGCGTCAGCCTATCAACGCAACATGCGGGGTGTCCTGGCGGCACAGGAGGCTAGGTACCATGCCGTCTTGGAAGAGATGGAGATGGTCTTCAGGGAACCTCCCGAGCCCCCAGAGCCTCCCGAGGCTCAGGGCCCCGGTGGCTCGTGAAGATCCATTCCTTCCACGCACGCCTTCAGCTGCACCAACTCTACTTCATCTACAGAACCAGGTGACATCTTCCAAGCTCGTTTAGCTGGGAGCGCCCCTCGGGCTGCATTATTCCCAGGCCGTGTGGGTCCGTCCCTGCGACATGTATTCCTTTTTCTTATGTCTTTAGCTTACCTTGCTAGGGGCGCCCCTCGGGCTGCATCATCCCAAGCCGCTCGGGCTGGACCCAGTGGCATGTATCTTCCTGCATTTACCCAAGATGATTGGCCTTCCCTGCTTAACCTGCCAACTGCTATCGCCTGCTCGATCGCCACCCACCGTGGGTCCATTCACCCCTTGCAATTCGCTTGCGCGTTTAAATGGGGTCTCCTGAGCATCGTGACTCAGGAGCTCTTACTGGCTCTCCAGCCCTCACCCCTGGCCTTGACCACGGTATCATGACCTGGCATACCAGCGGCGGCTGAGCTTGCTCGAGGGCCGGGACCTGAGGATGTAGCGTGCTTGCACCTAACTGCCTTATAGGAACACACAATCACCAAGACTCAAGACCAGGCGCGACCCGCCTTGAGGCAGGGCCTCGTGAGTCCCGTGCTGGCTCACGAGTGCCGGGATACACCTCGCAGCCCTACCGTGCAATCCACGTGTCAGGGCGGGGCTGTACACGCCCCGGGGGCTCCTCCCGGAGGGGCCCCCCATCCCACGCACAAGTGGAAGCACCATGCTCCGCGCTGGCCGTCGACACTGCCGAGGAGCAGCTATGCCCGTGCACAAGCGGAAGCACTATGCTTTGCGCTGGTGATAAACAACTGAGGGCGGCCCCACGGTGGTACCAACCTCAGGGAGCCCAGAGCTCAGCGTCCAGCCTCACCGCAACGCCTTCCCTCGGGAGAGCCGCACGAGGGGGCTGGGCGCGGGGGTTGTGCTCGGGTCACACCCAAGCGCACGCCACCCAACCAGGTCTCCCGGACCTGGGCGTCGCGCGCCCCTCCCGAGGCCTCGGCGAGGGCAAATATTGAAATTGTTTGCACGTTAAGGGGGACTCCTGAGCATCGCAACTCAGGAGCCTAACTGGTCACGTAGCCCCTCACTCCTTAGTCCGTCCTGGTCTCTGGTCGGCCCAATGGTGGTTGAGGTATGCGCGGGGCCGGGCTCTGCCGACGTAGAACATTAATCTATCCTCGTGAACTCTCCCTATAAGCTGTTTGTGCATCAAGGCGGACTCCTGAGCATCACGACTCAGGAGCCTAACTGGTCACGTAGCCCCTCACTCCTTGGTCCATCCTGGTCTCCGGTCGGCCCAATGGCAGTTGAGGTATGCGCGGGGCCAAACTCTGCTGACGCAGAACGCAAAGCAAATAGGAAGGAAATCGCAAAATCTCGAAGCAAATATTACAAACACATTGTCCCCACGATATCAAATGAAAAGTATAAACACCTCCACGAGGCCTAATGCATGTTGCAGGAACGAAAACATGAAACTGGCTGCAGGTCACCCCTGGGCACCGCCGTCGCCTGCAAAAGGTGCTCCGTCATGGGTAGCGACGCCTTCACCTGCACCACCAGTCGCAGGATCGGCATCGCCAGACAAGGGTGAGGAGGCAAAGACGCGGAACTTCCCCAGCAGGGCCTCCACCTGACCTTGCACAGCTGCGGCGGCGGCCTCACAGTCATCCTCAGCCACGGGCTCCAGCAGCTTGATACGTCTCCAACGTATCTATAATTTTTTATTGCTCCATGCTATATTATCTACTGTTTTGGACTATATTGGGCTTTATTTTCCCCTTTTATATTATTTTTGGGACTAACCTATTAACCGGAGGCCCAGCCCAGAATTGTTGTTTTTTGCCTATTTCAGTGTTTCGGATAAACAGAATATCAAACGGAGTCCAAACAGAATAAAATATTCGGAAATGTGATTTTCTCACCGAACGAGATCCAGGAGACTTGGACCCTACTGCAAGGGATCAAAGAGGTGGTCACGAGGGTGGGGGGCACGCCCCCTGCCTCATGGGCCCCTCGGTGCTCCACCGACATACTCCTTCCTCCTATATATACACACGTACCCCCAAACAATCAGAACAGGAGCCAAAACCCTAATTCCACCGCCGCAACTTTCTGTATCCACGAGATCCCTTCTTGGGGCCTGTTCCGAAGCTCCACCGGAAGAGGGTCGTCATCACAGAGGGCTTCTACATCATCCTAGCCCCTCCAATGAAGTGTGCGTAGTTTACCTCAGACCTTCGGGTCCATAGTTAGTAGCTAGATGGCTTCTTCTCTCTCTTTGAATCTCAATACAAAGTTCTCCCCCTCTCTCTGGAGATCTATTCGATGTAATCTTCTTTTTGCGGTGTGTTTGTTGAGACCAATGAATTGTGGGTTTATGATCAAGTCTATCTATGAATAATATTTGAATCTTCTTTGAATTCTTTTATGCATGATTGGTTATCTTTGCAAGTCTCTTCGAATTATCCGTTTGGTTTGGCCAACTAGATTGGTAGTTCTTGCCATGGGAGAAGTGCTTAGCTTTGGGTTCGATCTTGCGGTGTCCTTACCCAGTGACAGAAGGGGCAGCAAGGCACGTATTGTATCGTTGCCATCGAGGATAACAAGATGGGGTTTATTTCATATTGCATGAATTTATCTCTCTACATCATGTCATCTTGCTTAAGGCATTACTCTGTTTTTAACTTAGTACTCTAGATGCATGATGGATAGCGGTCGATGAGTGGAGTAATAGTAGTAGATGCAGAATCGTTTCGATCTACTTGTCACGGACGTGATGCCTATATACATGATCATGCCTAGATATTCTCATAATTATGCACAATTCTATCAATTGCTCAACAGTAATTTGTTCACCCACCGTAGAATACTTATGCTCTTGAGAGAAGCCACTAGTGAAACCTATGGCCCCCGGGTCTATTCTCATCATATCAATCTCCATCACTTTTATATTGCTTTGCTATTTACTTTGCTTTTACTTTTTACTTTGCATCTTTATATGAAAAATACCAAAAATATTCTATCTATCAGATCTCACTCTCATAAGTGACCGTGAAGGGCTTGACAACCCCTAATCGCGTTGGTTGCGAGTAGCTATCGCTTTGTGCAGGTACGAGGGACTTGAGCTTGGGCTCCTACTAGATTGATACCTTGGTTCTCAAAAACTGAGGGAAATACTTACGCTACTCTGCTGCATCATCCCTTCCTCTTCGGGGAAAACCAACGCAAGCTCAAGACGTAGGACAGCTCCTCAAGGAGAGCATTGGGGTCGCGAAGGTGCAGGTGGCTGAAAACGCGGGTCAATACAGCTGAAGATAGGATGCGAGCCTCTGCCTCCACCATAGGACCGACGCCGTCAACGACTTCCTCGAGCTCCTTCACCAAGAGA